>NC_092865.1:74996960-75020498 GCF_032062135.1 Pyxicephalus adspersus | reverse complement strand
CACGATAGATAGTGAAAGATCGTCAGCCAATCAGATCCACCGTGGCGGTCGTTCATTTCCAACGACAATCCTCGTTCTTCAGCGTCCTTGGTCCCTTGGCCAATCGGTTGTTCATCAGTCGTTTCTAACGATAATTATTTGACGTGTGTATGCAGCTTTAGTCTACACGGACTGCATTCCCATTTACTAATCTACATCAGGACGTTTCCTTCAGGCACGTTTTTGAGCGTTATCTTAAACGTTGCTTGCAACATTTAAAAAATTAAAGCGCTGGATAAACGCAGGAAAACGCTTGTACGTCATTGTCGGATAACCTGTAAAAAATAAAAAAAAACAAGTTTAAAATAAAAAACAGATACGAAATAAATAATTTAAGAAAAAAAAAAAATTCGGTCTACCTGAATTTGAACAGCCATATTCGGGTCGAATATAGGGACAACCCGAATTCGAACATCAACACTATGATGGAGCATAGCACTGAGTGGCAGGACAGATGAGCATCTCCTAACAAACAGTAAGTCTGAGTGGTGGGAACTTGGAAAAAGCAGAATTGGTGGCTTTTTCAGATTCTTTGGTAAAAAGAGATCGTACAGAAGACTTGACCAGCTCGAGGAAAGGTAACCCAGAGGTGATTGCTGAGGTAAAACTCCTTTTGAGAGAAAACAAATATGACCGGCAGACCTATTTGGTTTTGGAAAGGGATTATGGGAAATACCACTTGCTTGTCACTTACCAGAATTGCAATTGGAAATGTTTCACATTTTGCTGTGGATTAGACAGGATCAATCTCAGTGTGTGTCATGCTATAGATACGCAATGAAATGTCTCATGGAACCAAAATTACATTTCACATATATTTGGGTCCTTAAAAGAGTCTGAATGAATTGATTTCATACAAATTAATTGATTACGCATTTTGCAGATTCAAGTCCGCTTCATCACCAGTCGAAAGATCTATGAAAAAGAGGAGGGAAAAGTTGCCTTGCTACTTAGCTCTGATGAGGTCATTGGCCACTTTAGTAAGGGCTGTTTTGTTGAAATGGGCTGATCGAAAGCCAGACTGGAGTGGGTCAAGGAGAGAGTTGGTATTCATGTAATCGGTGAGTCTTTTATAGACAAGACAAGAAGTTTGGAAACATATGGGAGAATGTAGATAGGATGGTAGCTAGAAAGTGAGTGGTCTAGTGAGGATTTCTTGAGGATAGGGAGAATAATGGCATGTTTGAAAGCAGAGGGGTAAAAAGGGAGAGGTTGATTAGTTCAGTTAGTGCGGAGGCCAGGGTGGAGGAGTGGGCACAAAGTAGTGGGGTGGGTGAAATGTACAGGTAGTAGAGGGGGATGATGAGACAAGAAGGAAGACTTCATCCAGGGTAACAGGGCAGAGGGTGTTAGCGATGATTTACAGGTGGAAGGGATAGATATGGTTGAGTAGCATGGTGAGCAAAGACATCATGTTAGATTTTCACAATTGTATCACTTTTGAAAGTTACCAAATACATACAGAAAGTAAAATTATACTATTGCTAGACATTCTAGGCATTTCACATTTTTTAGAGACACTTACCAGTTTACAAAATAATAAAAAATAATAATAATAGGAATACATGTCAAAATATTGCATATTCATGTATTCAAACAATAATAGTATAAAAAGAAACAGTTAATTATAAATATTAGGACATTGAGAAAGGGTGAACTCAACTCACTAGCAACAGTCTCTGCCGTCAAAACAGCAGGAGAACGCATTGCTATTTAATGTATTCACCCCTATTTAATGTAACCAGTGCTGCATACTACGCTAACGCTACATATATCCTGTTTATTAATAATATTAATAATAATAATAATTGCTAGCCGGCATCATGACCTGGATGACATGTGTTAGGTATACCACCCATAAAGTTGTGGTTTTCCAGAAAATGGCAGGCAAAGTGACAGCAGCCATATAGGATTTTTGTGTGATGGACAGCATCAGGAAGGCAGCATAAACATAACGACATTGAGAAAGGGTGAACTCAACCCACTACCAACAGTCTCTGCTGTCAAAACAGCGGAAGAATGTATTGCTTTTTAATGTACGCACCTCTATTAAATTTATAAAGCTGCATAATTGGTTTACATTATATAAATCCTGTTTACTAATAATAATAATTGCTAGCATGACATGGATGACATGTGTTAGGAAAGCCACTAATAAAGTTGTGAACAAGAAGCGCGGTGACATTAGGCAAGTGTGTGCAAGTAGCAGTGTGTGGCCTTTGGTCAGATATCGCCAGGGAGACCGCATTGGTAAGTGTCATGGAGAACTGGATATAGTGCATCGTCAATGACACCAAGAACCGTGTAATACAATTTTTGTGAATGGAGTACTGACATGCGGCAGCAACAGGAAGAGGGTGGACCGCATTGATAACTGGCATCTAGGGCTGGGTGTAGTGCATCATCAATGCCACCAGGAGTGTACAATTTTACCGAATGGAGCACTAACAGGTGGCAGCAGCAGCAAAAGGAGGCGGTGGGCCCTGAGACGGAGCTGGGAGCGGGGACATTATCAATGCCACCAAGAAGTGTACAGCTTTAGTTAATAGAGTACTGACAGGCGGCAGCAGCAACAGCAGGAGGAGGAGGCAGTGGACCCTGGGAAGGAGCAGGGACCACATTGGTAACTGGCATCTAGAGCTGGGTGTAGTACATCATCATTGCCACCCAGAAGTGTACAATTTTAGTAATTAGAGTACTGACAGGCAGCAGAAGCAACAGCAGGATGAGGAAGCGGTGGGCCCTGAGAAGGAGCAGGGACCACTTTGAAAACTGACATCGAGAGCTGGGTGTTAAACATCATCAATGCCACCCAAAAGTGTACAATTTTAGTGAATAGAGCACTGACAGGCGGCAACAGCAGCAGCAGAAGGACAGAAGGAGGAGGAAACAGTGGGCCTTGGTAAATCGCATCTGGAGCTGGGTGTAGTGCATGGTCAATGCCACCCAGAAGTGTACAATTTTAGTGAATAGAGCACTGACAGGCGGCAACAGCAGCAGCAGAAGGACAGAAGGAGGAGGAAACAGTGGGCCTTGGTAAATCGCATCTGGAGCTGGGTGTAGTGCATGGTCAATGCCACCCAGAAGTGTACAATTTTAGTGAATAAAGTACTGACAAGAGGCAGCAACAGCAGGAGGACAGGGTGGTTGGCCCTGAGATAGAAGGGAGACCTTATTGGTAACTTGAATCTAGAGCTGGGTGTAGTGCATTGACAATGCCACCAACCCAGAATTGTGTAATACAATTTATTGAATGGAGAACAGACAGCTGGCAGCAGCAACAGCAGGAGGAGGAAAGAGAGGGCCCTGAGAAGGAGCGAGGACCGAATTGGTAACTGGCATCTAGAGGTGGGTGTAGTGCATCATCAATGCCACCCAGAAGAGTACAACTTTAGTGAATGGAGTACTGAAAGGTGGCAGCAGCAACAGCAGAAGGAGGAGGCGGTGGGCCCTGAGACGGAGCGGGGACCATATTGGTAACAGCCATCTAGAGCTAGGAGTAGGCATCATGAATGCCACCCCGAAGTATACAATTTTAGTAAATGGAGTACTGAAAGGCGGCAAAAGCAACAGCAGGAGAAGGAGGAGGTGGGCCCTGAGAAGGAGCGGAGACCACATTGGTAACTGGCATCAAGAGCTGGGTGTAGTGCATCATCAAAGCCACCAAGAAGTGTACAATTTTATTGAATGGAGTACTGACAGGTGGCAGCAGCAAAAGCAGGAGGCGGTGGGTCCTGAGGTGGAGCGGAGATTGAATTGGTAATTTGAATCTAGAGCTAGGTGTAGTGCATTGACAATGCCACCCACCCAGAAGTGTGTAATACAATTTTAGTGAATGGCGTACTGAGAGACGGCAGCAGCAATTGCAGGAGGAGGAGGATGCGGTGGGCCCTGAGATGGAGCATGGACCGCTTTGGAAACTGGCATCTAGAGCTGGGTGTAGTGCATCATCGATGCAACCCAGAAGTGTAAAGTGTTATTGAATGGAGTCGTTACAGGCAGCAGAAGCAACAGTAGGAGGAGGCAGTGGGCCCTAAAATGGACCGGGGACCACATTGGGAACTGATATTTAGAGCTGGGTGTAGTGCATCATCAATGCCACCTAGAAATGTACAATTTTTGTGAATATAGTACTGACAGACGGCAGCAGCAAAAGCAGGAGGAGGAAGCGGTGGGCCCTGAAAAGGAGCGAGGAACGCATTGGTAAGTGGCATCCAGAGCTGGGTGTAGTGCATCGTCAATGCCACCGAGAAGTGTAGAATTTTAGTGAATGGAGAACTGACAGACGGCAGCAGCAATTGCAGGAGGAGGAGGATGCCGTGGGCCCTGAGATGGAGCATTGACCCCATTGTTAACTGGCAACTAGAGCTGGGTGTAGTGCATCATCGATGCAACCCAGAAGTGTAAAGTGTTATTGAATGGAGTCCTTACAGGCGGCAGAAGCAACAGTAGGAGGAGGCAGTGGGCCCTAAAAAGGTTCGGGGACCGCATTGGGAACTGACATTTAGAGCTGGGTGTAGTGCATCATCAATGCCACCTAGAAATGTACAATTTTTGTGAATGGAGCACTGACAGGTGGCAGCAATTGAAGGAGGAGTCAATGGGCCTAGGATTGAGTGGGGACCGCATTGGTAACTGGCATCTAGAGCTGGATGTAGTGCACCATCAATGCCACCCAAAAGTGTCCAATTTCAGTGAATGGAGTACTGACAGACGGCAGCAGCAAAAGCAGGAGGAGGAAGCCTCTAGTGAATAGAGTACTGACAGGGGGCAGCAAAGCTGGAGGATGAGGCGGTGGTCCTTGAGATGGATCTGAGACAGTATTGGAAACTGAAATCTAGAGCTGAGTGTAGTGCATTGACAATCCCACCCACTCAGAAGTGTGTAATAAAATTTTAGTGAATGGAGAACTGACAGACGGCAGCAGCAATTGCAGGAGGAGGATGCCACGGGCCCTGAGATGGAGCATTGACCACATTGGTAACTGGCATCTAGAGCTGGGTGTAGTGCATCATCGATGCAACCCAGAAGTGTAAAGTGTTATTAAATGAAGTCCTTACAGGCGGCAGAAGCAACAGTAGGAGGAGGGAGTGGGCCCTAAAAAGGACCGGAGGCCTGCACTGGGAACTGACATTTAGAGCTGGGTGTAGTGCATCATCAATGCCACCTAGAAGTGTACACTTTTTGTGAATGGAGCACTGACAGGTGGCAGCAAAGGCTGGAGGAAAGCAGGAGGAAAAGGCGGTGGGCCCGGAGAAGGAGCGGGGACTGCTATGGTAACTGGCATCTAGAGTAGTGCTTCATCAATGCAACCCAGAAGTGTACAATTTTATTGAATGGAGTACTGAGAGGCGGCAGCAACAACTGCAGTAGAAGGAGAAAATGGTGGGCCCTGAGACGGAATGTGGACCGCATTGGTAATTGGCATCTAGAGCTGGGTGTAGAGCATTGACAATGCAACCCAGAAGTGTAAGGATTTAGCGAATAGGGTTCTGACAGGTGGCAGAAGCAACAGCAGGAGAAGGAGGCGGTGGGCCCGCAGAAGGAAAGGGGACGACATTAGTAACTGGCATCTTAAGCTGGCTGTAGTGCATTATCAATGCCACAAAGAAGAGTTTTAGTGAATGGAGTACTGAGAGGTGGCAGCAGCAACAGCAGGAGGAGGAGGCGGTTGGCCCTGAGACGGAAAAGGGAAAGCATTGTTAACTGGCATCTAGAGCTGGTGTAGTACATCATCAATGCCACCAAGAAGTGTACAATTTTAGTGAATAGAGTACTGACAGGTGGCAGCAACAGCAGAAGGATGAGGCGGTGGGCCCTCAGATGGACCGAGACAGTATTGGTAATCGGAATCAAGAAATGGGTGTAGTGCATTGACAATGCCACCCACCCAGAAGTGTGCAATACAATTTTAGTAAATGGAGTTCTGACACGCGGCAGAAGCAACAGCAGGAGGAGGCGGTGGTCTCTGAGGAGGAGCGGCACCACATTGGTAACTGGCATTTAGAGCAGGGTGTAGTGCATCGTTAATCCCACCCAGAAGAATACAATGTTAGTGAATAAAGTGTTGACAGGAGGCAGCAACAACAGGAGGATGAGGAGGTGGGCCCTGGGATGGAGCGGAGACCTTATTGGTTGCTGGGTGTAGTGCATTGACAATACAACCCACCTAGAAGTGTGTAATACAATTTTAGTGAATGCAGGTCTGACAGACAGCAGCAGCAACAGCAGGAGAAGGAGGAAGTGGTGTGGACCACATTGGTAATTGGCATTTAGAGCTGGGTGTAGTGCATTAACAATGCCACCCACCCAGAAGTGTGTAATACAATTTTAGTGAATGTAGCACTGACAGGTGGCAGCAGCAACAGTTGGAGGAGGAGGCATTGGTAACTGGCATCTAGAGCTGGGTGTAGTGTATTATCAATGCGAGCAAGAAGTGTACAGTTTTAGTGAATGGAGTAATGACAGGGGGCAGCAGCAACAGCAGGAAGAGGAGGCAGTGGGCCCTGAGACGGAGCAGGGATCGCATTAGTAACTGGCAGCTAGAGCTGGGTGTAGTGCATCATCAATGCCACCTAGAATTGTACAATTTTTGTGAATGGAGCACTGACAGGTGGCAGCAAATGCAGGAGGAGGCGGTGGGCCCTGGGATGGAATAGGGACCGCATTGGTAACTGGCATCTAGAGCTGGGTGTAGTGCATAATCAATGCCACCCAGAAGTGTAAAATTTTAGTGAATGGAGTACTGACATGCGGCAGCAGCAACAGCAGGAGGAGGAGGCAGTGGCCGCTGATATGGAACGAGGACCGCATTGGTAACTGGCATCTAGAGCTGGGTGTAGAGCATTATCAATGCCACAAAAGTTTACAGTTTTAGTGAATGGAGTACTGACAGGGGGCAGCAACAGCAGGAGGATGAGGCGGTTGGCCCTAATATGGAACGGGGACCGCATTGGTAATTGGTATCTAGAGCTGGGTGTAGTGCATCATCAATGCCACCCAGAAGTGTACAATTTTAGTGAATGAAGCACTGACAGGCAGCTGCAGCAGCAGGAGGAGGCCGTGGGCCCTGAAACGGAACGTTTATGGCATTGGTAACTGGCATCTAGAGCTGGGTGTAGTACATCGTCAATGCCACCCAGAAGTGTACAGATTTAGTGAATGAAGTACTGACAGAAGGCAGAAGCAACAGCAGTAAAGGAGGCGGTGGGCCCTGAGATGGAGTGGGACCGCATTGGTTACTGGCATCTAGAGCTGGGTGTAGTGCATTATCAATGCGAGCAAGAAGTGTACAGTTTTTGTGAATGGAGTAATGACGGGGCAGCAGCAACAGCAGGAAGTGGAGGTGGTGGGCCCTGATATGGAACGGGGACCGCATTGGTAACTGGGATCTAGAGCTAGGTGTAGTGCATCATCAATGCATCCCAGAAGTGTAAAATTTTAGTGAAAAGAGCACTGAAAGGTGGAAACCGTATTGGAAATTGGAATCTAGAGCTGGGTGTAGTGCATTGACAATGCCTCCCACCAGAAGTGTGTAATACAATTTTAGTGAATGGAGTAATGACAGACGGCAGCAGCAACAGCAGGAGGAGGATGCGGTGGGCCCTGAGTTGGAGCATGGACCACACTGGTAACTGGCTTCTAGAGCTGTGTGTAGTGCGTCATCGATGCAACCCAGAAGTGTACAATTTTAGTGAATGGAGAACTGACAGGTGGCAGCAGGAACAGCAAGAGGAGGAGGTGGTGGGCCCTTAGAAGGAGCATTGACCGCATTGGTATTTGACATCTGGAGCTCTGTGTAGTGCATCATCAATGCATCCCAGAAGTGTACAATTTTAGTGAATAGAGCACTGAAAGGCGGCAGCAACAGCAGAAGGATGAGGCGGTGGGCCCTGGGACGGAACAGGGACAGCACTGGTAACTGGCATCTAGAGCTGGGTGTAGTACATCATCAATGCCACCCAGAAGTGTACAATTTTAGTGAATGTAGTACTGACAGGCGGCAGCAGCAACAGCAAGAAGAGGAGGCGGTGGGCCCTGAGATGGAGCAGAAACCGTATTGGTAATTGGTATCTAGAGCTGGGTGTAGTGCATCATCAATGCCACCCAGAAGTGTACAATTTTAGTGAATGGAGTACTGACAGAGAGCAGCAGCAACAACAGAAGTAGGAAGCGGTGGGCCCTGAGAAGGAGCGGGACCGTATTGGTAAGTGGCATCTAGAGCTGGGTGTAGTGCATCATCAATTCCACCCATAAGTGTACAGTTTTAGCGAATAGAGCACTGACAGGAGGCAGCAGCAACACTACCAGCTGGAGGAGGAGGCTGTGGGCCCTGAGTTTGAGTTGGGACCTGATTGGTAACTGGCAGCTAGAGCATGGTGTAGTGCATGGACAATGCCACCCACCCAGAATTCTTCAATACAATTTTAGTGAATGAAGTACTGACAGGCGACAGCAGCAACAAGCAGGAGGAAGAGGAGGTGGGCCCTGAGAAGGAGCAGGGGCTGCATTGGTAACTTGTATCTAGAGCTTGGTGTAGTGCATCATTAATGTCACCCTGAAGTGTACAGTTTAGTCTAGTCTGGCATCTAGAGTTGGGTACTGGGAAGGCGGCAGCAGTAACAGCATGAGGAGGCGGCAGGCCCTGAGATGGAATGCAGACAGCATTATTAACTACCATCTAGAGCTGGGTACTGGGCAGGTGGCAGCAGCAACAGGAGGAGGAGGATGCAGTATGCTCAGAGACAGAGCCAGGACAGCATTAGAGGTTGAGGCATCATGATTTATTGAAAGTGTAGAAGGTGTAGCTATTGGAGACATTAATGAATGAACAGGCAGGGACAAACTTGAATCTCGTTCATCCATTCATGTCTCCAATAGCTACAGCTTCTACACTGTCCATATAGGTGATGGCTTCAACCTCTAATGTCATCCTTGCTGCGTCTCAGGGCCCATCACCTCCTCCCCATGCTGTTACTGCTGCCGCCTGCCTAGTACCCAGCTCTAGATGCCAGTTACCAATGCTGTCCTTGCTCCGTCTCAGAGCCCACTGCCTCCTCTTCCTGGTGTTCCTTCTGCACTCCCCAGGCTTGATCATTATGAGCCATCAGGAAGGTATACTTCCAAAGAGCCAGTTAATTCGATTGGGTGGCATCTTTAACCCTGGAGCGCAGCTCGAAGCGGAAGTGGAAGTGGATGTCAATCACATCAAATTGGTGCAAATCTGCCAGAGTGGCGCTGTAAAAATTCACTTCTATGATGTCCCAGCGCACATTAGGAATTGGGTGCTCTAGCACTTCACCAGCTTTGAATCCAACAGGCATGGCCATGTTGCAAATCATCAGACATTTGGGGCTCAGCACCTCGGTGAGCCAAATAAGCAGTTGGTCCTGGTTGGTTTTGTACATTTGCAGTGATTGCTCATGATACCTGATAACATCCTATATACACGAGTTGATGATGACAACGTCGGGCTGAGGTCCATGTTCGAAGTCGGCCAGCACGCTCTCTATGTACACCGAAGAGACACAGGTCAGGAAATAGAACCGTACAAGGTGGTGGTCAGTTCTGTGATGACACACTTCACGCTAAATTATGCCATAGTGAATTTCACCCAGAGATCCCCCAACGTGTTGTTTGCAAATTACATCTCACCCAGCTGATTCTCAGTCCGAAACTCATCATTCTGCAGTATTTTCACAAGATCTTTGTTGACAGATCTTAAAATGAAGACCCAGTTGACTTTAGTCAAGTCTGGCATCTAGAGCTGGGTACAGGACAGTGGTCAAGCGGCAGCAGTAAGAGCAGGAAGAGTAGGCGGTGGGCCCTGAGAAGTGTGCATGGCATTGTTACCTGGCATCTAGCTGGGTACTGGGAGAAGGAGGCAGTGGGCCCTGAGACGGAGCAAGGATGGGATTAGTGGTTAAGGCCATCACCTATATGGACAGTGTAGAAGCTGTAGCTACTGGAGACTTTGCTGTGTAGGGGACTGCCATTTCCTATCTGCTAGCTGTAACTTTGTAAAATGCATCATGGACAGCATTGTTAACTGGCATCTACAGCTGGGTACTGGATAGTGTGTGGGCAGCAGCAAAATACCATGAGTAGGAGGTGTTAGGCCCTGAGACGAAGTGTGGACAGCATTTGTAAGTGGCAGCATCTATTGCTGGGTACTGGGCAGGCAGAAGCAGTTACAGCAGGAAGAGGAGGTGGTGGGCTCTGAGACAAAGTGTGGACAGCATTAGTATCTGGCATCTAGAGTCGGGTACTGGGCAGGTGGCTGCATCAGCTACAGCAGGAGGAGGCGGTGGGCTCTGAGACAGGGCGTGGACGGCATTAGTGTCTTGCATCTAGAGTTGGGTACTGGGAAGGCGGCAGCAGTAACAGCAGGAGTAGGAGGCGCTGTGATGGAGCAAGGGTCGCATTGGAGGTTGAGGCCATCACATGTGGACAGTGTAGAAACTGTAGCTATTTCAGACATGAATGGATGAACGAAGCCAGAAAAATGTCTGTATTTTTTCTAAAAAAAATACAAATTTTTTATTCTGATACCACTTGCTATCAAAAAAACAAGAAAAATGTCTGTATTTCTGTAAAAAAAATACAAAATTTAATTATGATACCACTTCCTATCTATCAAAAAAGCCATAAAAATTTCTGTATTTTTGTAAATAAAAAGTACAGATATTTAATCCTGATACTACTTGCACTCTATCAAAATAAACAGAAACATTTATGTATTTCTGTAAAAAAAATACAGATATTTAATTCTGATACCCCCTTGCTATCTATCAAAAAAGCCAGAAAAATGTCTGTATTTCTTTCCCAAAAATACACATATTTAAAATAATTATACCTCTTGCAAAAAAAAAAAACAAAAAAAAAATAAATTTCTCTACAAAAAATACAAAAATTTAATTATTAATCATAGCTCTATTACAAGTGGTATAGGCCTCAAAGTAGATAGAGGCAGAGGGCCCTAAAGGAGGTGCTCCGTAGAAAAAATTAGCCAGTTACACAGCTACATTGCAGGTTATAGGCCTCAGAGACAGAGTAGAGGTAGAGGGGCACGAGGGGGAGGAGTAGATGGATATGTCGAAGGCTGTGAACGTGCTCTTCACATTAAGGTGTCAGCAGGCCATGCAGCAATTGCTGACCAATCAGTTCACTCTGCAGAGGGGGTGTTGAAGTCATTGCCGATCCAAGCCTTATTCGTTTTAATAAAAGTGATTTGGTCGACATTTTCTGCGGACAGCTGAAGCCGCTTGTCACCACGCCTCCAGCTGCACTGAACGCTCTTTCAGATAACACACTTGCGACAGGGCAGGAGAGGATCTGAATGGCATGTTCTGCCAGCTCCGGCCACTGCTCAAGCTTGGAAACCCAGTAGCCCAGTGGGTCCTGGCTTTGGAGGTTGCAGATGTCCCATGTAAAGCTCAGGTATTCCTGCACCATGACTGAGTAGCGCTGCTGAGTGTCATTGGCCATTGCTGCACACTTGGCAGCTTGCTTCCACTGAAAAAAAGCCTGCATAGTTTGGCTTGGACGACCTCTACCTCTGCTGCCACCCATGCCGCTTAAGGTAATTGTTGGGCTCTCATGGCTGGTTGAACTGCCATAGGGATCCCTGCTGCTGCTAGCAGCCGGAAAGGCTGAGCACAAGTCCCTTACAAGCACTTCTTGGTAGTGCTCCATTTTAGGTTCCCTGTATTGGGGCAAGATGAGTTGTTGTATCTTAGGCTTCTAACGTGGATGCAGTAATGTAGCAATTTATGTGTGGTATGGGCAGATCTTTGGCTATGCACTCCTGGATGAAGACTGTCATGTGGCTCAAACTTCCTACAGCTGAGGTAATTCTGGACCCACACTCATGTGGGTCGAACAGCAGCACAGGGTCGTCTTCCTCCTCCTCCTCCACCTGGTCTTGCCATCCACGGGACATGCCGCCTTGTGTTTGGGTGGATGGATGCCATGTACCCTCAATATCCTCCTCTGCTCCTCCCTCCCCTTCTCCTATGCCTGCAATGTCCTCCTTATCCTCTTCTACCTCCTCCTCTTCCTGTATTTGTGGTGCACTCTGCCTAGTAGGCACGCATGTCCGAGATGATGTTTGAATCGTCATCTCTTGATGCAGCGTCCGCTCTGTGTCATGTCCGAGATCCACCATCCTCTCTTCCAGCAGGCATATGATGGGGATGGTGTCACTGACACTATGTCACTGATCCCTGTTGATCAGCCATTTGATCTTCAAATGGTGACAATACAGTGCACAAGTCCTGAATTTGCAGCCACTCTGAAGGGCTGAAGAAAAGTAGTGTAGGTTTACATCTTAAACGAACAGACTCTGCCACGTAATCCACCACCGCTTTCTGTTGTTCAGCCAGCCGCTGCAGAATGTAAAAGGTGGAATCCCAACGTCTGGCCACATCACAAACTAACTTTCTGGCCTTCAGCAACAGCGGCTGGAGGCCTGGGTAATTCCTAAGGAAGCGCTGTACTATCAGGTTCATGACGTGAGCCAGGCAAGGTACATGTGTGAGTTTCCCACAATGCAGGGCTGCCAGCAGATTGGCCCCATTGTCACACATGACCTTGCCTGGCTGAAGTCTGTTGGGAGTTAGCCATATGTCCTTCTGCTCCCACAAGGCACTTAGAATGGCTGCGCCTGTGTGGCTGAGGGAACCCAGGCTTCGCAACCTCAGGACTGCGTGGCAAAGTCTGAATTGTGAACCGAAATAGCAAACTGCAGGTTGTTACTGGCGGTGAACAGATGCTGCCGAACGGGAGGTGCTGGGTCTCCACGGCAAAGTGTCCCTAGAGGAAGAGGTTGAGGCACAAGAGTCAAAAGAGGAGGTGGATGTGGAGGTTGAGGAGGAGATTGCATGACGATGTGCTCTGGGCGGAGATAGGTATGCAGGCCTTGCTGCAGCTGCATCTTCCCCTGCTGCCACCAAAGTTACCCAGTGAGCTGTATAGGAAATATATCTTCCCACTCCATGGTTGCCTGACCAGGTGCACCTTGGTGCACTCCATGCTTGTCTGACCGGTTGTCAGGTGCACCTTGCGAGAAACTAAGTGCTGTAGGGCCATGGACACATAGCTTTGCACGTGTTCATGCAAAGAAGGAACACATTTTTCTGCACAATAATGTCGCTTAGGCATAACGTACTGTGGGTTTGCACAGAGGAATGCATAATGAAGCGCATTGGAGTGCACCAGCTGGTAAGGGAGGATCTCTAATGCTATCAGCTGTGCAATTGCCACATTAATTAGCTTTGTTTTGGGGTCATTTGGGCCATATTTCCTCCTGCGCTCCAGCATCTGGGGGATAGAAGGTTGGATGCTGCTAATGCTAACCACAGAAAGATTGGACAATGGGGTAGAAGTTGTGGGGGATGGCAATGATGCCTGGTCTTCACTGCTAGCAATGCGACAAACAGCGGCCTATTTACGTTGGAACTCCTGCTCACCGCTGGTGGAGCCTGAAAAAGGTAATGCTTGGCTACATGCCCCACTCAAATTGCTGGCAGCACCAGGGGTAACTTTGGTGGCAGAAGGAAGAAAGGTAGCAAAGGAAGATCTAGCAGTTTAAAATTGCTTCTTGGGCGGAGGTGGTCGCTCAGAGCTCTGTGCTTTGGCTAGGTGTTCCCGTCAGGTTACCGGGTGGTGGCTTTTTAAATGTGTGCTCATGCAACTTGTTCCAAGTTTGTTTGGGTTTTTGCCTCATTTCAAGCGTTGAGCACACAGTTTGCAGCTGACCATAGTTTTGTCATCACTATGGACATTACAAAAAGCCCACATGGGCGAACATCTAACTGGGCCGAAAGGTGCTCTGGAGCTGGTGCTCGTGGTGGCGGTCCACGGTTGTTGAAGCATAGCTGTGGTGACAGCTTCCAATGATGAACGACTATGACTTGCCTCACTGGTACATGAAGACTGCAAAGTGTGGGCAGCTTTACCCTCTTCCTCTCTCTCCCCCTTTGAGGGTGCTCTACAACCTTCTCATCCTCTTCTTCCTCCTTGTTATGCAAGCGGGTGTGGACCCACTGTGCCACTGACTGGGTATACTCCAGAGGGGCGTGACTAAGCCGCTACCAGGTCTTCGATAGAGCCTCTGATGGTGAGGATAGGCTTGGGCTGCGGGGTAGCTGCCAGGTGCCACTCCAGAGCAATCCCCAGGCCAGTGGCAGCTAACCACAGGAGTCAGGAAACCCGGTGCAAGCAAGGGGCTTGCGTGGCCAAGAAGTCCAGAAACAAAGATCCAAGATCAGGGTCAGGCGGCAATCAGGCGAAGTCCAAAAACGTAATCCGAGGTCAGGGTCAGGCAGCAAACAGGCAAAGTCCAAAAACGTAATCCGAGGTCAGGGTCAGGCAGCAAACAGGCAAAGTCCAAAAACGTAAGCAAGGTCCGGTACACAGCAAAGCAAAACAGAGAAAACACCTTACCACTGAGAGTTACACAGGGTAAACCACAGATTGCTCAGGCAACTTCCTGTAGTAGGAGGTTTAAATACCTGCAGGAAACCAGCCATAGCCTGTAGAAAACAGAGGGCGTGTGTGTGTTACCTAATAGATTAGGAGAGACACACCCACGCCAGCTCAAACACCAGAGCAAGTCTCAGCATGAAGGAAACACAGGCATGGAACATAGGTAGTGGGTTACCTGAAAGATAGGACCCAGCGCCCGTGCCTGCAATTAGGAGCAGCGGCGCCGGCACGACCTGCAGTGCTAACACTCCTCCTCCTCCTCTTATTCCTGCCTGTGATGCTCACCTTGTTCGTCCCATGTCGGATCAAGGACATCATCATCAACAGAAAAGACAGTTTCCCTGTATGTGCCAAAAGGAAGCAGCGACCTTTTGGAGCCAGTTTGAATTGGCTCGTCTGGCTCAGAGTGTTCGGGTGATAAGTAAGTGGGGGAAAGCCTGTGAACTGACTCTCTTTGTCAAATGACTAAAACAACTGAGCATCTTGAAAGAATGCTTGTAGCTCCGCCTCTCCAACCTCTCGGTGGGACTCCTCTACATACTGCTGTACACGAGACTTTCCAGCCGATGATGAAGAACTAGGAGGAACAGGTGTATCATGGACTATTTGGGACACCTGTGAGGCCTGTATCTGGGACTGGCATAAAGAAGGGGTACAATCACTTGATCCAGGCTGGCTCATGTACCCTGTTACCTCTTGTTCATGGTGTGGTAATAATGGACGCCCACCACCAACAGCAGTGCTTCTTGTTCTCGGGTCTGCAGCCAAAAACAAACTCATACTGCTTTGCTTGCCACCCCTGCCAAAGCTACCCCTTCCTCTTTGGACAGACATTGTAGACATTTTTTGTGTGGCTTGACACCCTGCACCCTAATATGCTTCACAAAGTGTAAATTTTTACAGTAAGTAGATTTTTTTGTTGGGGGGTTGACACAAAAAATGCAAGTGCGCTGTGTGTGTTGTATGCAGCACTTTCCTTCAGTGGTGACGCTTGTCACAGTCACCATCAGACGACATTTGTCGCTGAAAGATGGGTACTCCAGTGACCCCTTCAGTTTCCCTAGCTCCCAGTCCCTTCAGCCCACTCTACCAGAGTTCTGCGCAAGGCCTCAGGCTATGGGCCAAACCAACAAAAGAATCATCAAACTCAATTAAAGACTAGCCAAACTATTGGCCTGCAGATACTGCTGTACAGCATTGTGGACTCTGCTCCCTTCCATGACCTGATGGTCTGTGCAGAGCGGCAGTGGAATATACCAAGCAGACATTACTTCTCCCACACAGCTGTTCCCAGTTTACATGCACATGTAATGGGTAACCTCTCCCGGGCATTGGCATTCTCGTGTCTAGTCAAATCCCCATCACCCTGGACAGCTGGACAGCCAGGCACGAATTGGGACGCTACCTGTCCTTCACCGCTTACTGGGTGGCCTTGCATAGCTCAGTCGGTGGTAGTCTGCAAGAGGCATTGCAGTACCTAGTACCACCGCCGAAGGGTGTGGTGGGAAAGCATGGTCCACCCCAGTCCTCTCCCTCCTCCTCCTTCTTTATTCTTTCTACCGTCAAACCCTGTTTTTTCGTCACTGCTCCTGAAAGGCCAGCAGCGGAGAACACTGTGGATAAACGGGCAGGCCACTATGGCTCCCTCAAGCACACATGTTGCCAGGCAGTGCTGAAACTGATGTCCTTGGTGGAGAAAAGTCACACCACCAGAAAACTCTTGTCCGCTTTGCACAGAGAGGTTAAGGCTTGGCTGACGCCCTCCCGGCTCACACCAGGCAATGTAGTGTGTGACGGGGCCAACCTTGTGGCTGCGCTGCGCATGGGCCGCCTAACGCGTGCCCTGCTTTGCGCACGTACTGAACCTGGTGGTGCAGAACTTCGTCCGCAGGTACCTAGGACTGCAGGACTTACTTAGACAGTCTTGCTCCATCTGCAGCCATGATCTCCTACTGCTGCCGCGGCGCTTAACAAGATCCAGTGCCAACAGAGGTTTCCACCGCATAGACTGATTTGTGACACTGTGACTAGATGGAACTCCACCCTGCACATGCTCCAGCGTCTGTGTGAGCAAAAGCTAGCCATCCGCCAATACTTGGTCAGCGCGCTGCATGGAGTCAGAGCTTGGTACAGCCACACAACTGAGCTATTTTACCAGTGACCATTGGCTGCTGATAGTGGCGCCGTGAAAGTACTTGCCCCCTTTGAACAGGCCACAAAGATTGTGAGTCTGGAGTGTCAGGCTGGAACGATGTCATACCCATTATCTTTCTGCTTGATAATACCCTGTGTGGCCTGATGGAAAGTGGCGATGGGAGAGGAGGGGAAAAAATGGGGGAGGAGAATGAGGGTGACATTACACTCCATAGCGCACAGCCAGCATCAGGAGGAGCAAGAAGGGACACTGGTCAGCATTAGGAGTTTCAGGAGTAGGAGGAGGAAGATGATTATGATGAGGGAGACCATGTTGAGGCTGCTGGACACGACCTGTCTAACACGCATTTGTGCTGTCACGCCCCAGGCATTGTGCGGACGATGGAACAACAGGAACTGCTGAAGCTTGAAGAGCAGGAGGTGGGTGATGTGGAGGAAGATGTTTTGGTGCCTACTGAGGGACAAGAGGAGGATGAGCACAGGGAACCCCTCTTTCATATGTGTGTCCACATGTTGCAGCACCAAAAACCGGAATGATTACTGGCTGGCCACCTTTCTGGATCACCACTACAAAGACAAAATATCACAGTTTCTACCCAACCCGGTGCAAGAGAAAGAAAGTGTAGGCCAAGGCAGGGGGTATTTTCAGGATGTCTGGCGAAACCTGATGTGGCCACCTCAAACAAGTGAAGTGCAGGGGAATACCCATCGAGAACGGATAAAGCGCATGGTGCACGATTACATTGGCTCTTTTCTGGCTGGAGGTGGTGGTCGCAGAAAATGTCAATTCTCTTCTATTTGAAACCCTCTTCTTCATTGAAAATGATTGAAAAGTTGGTTACTAACAACTATCAAATCACCACTGCAGATTTCACTAGTTGACTGACACAAGTACTCACTGGCCAACCAAGATGCCTCTGTGAACCAACACTGCTCCTGTGCTGGGTCTGTGGCTGCTTATCACCCAACATCCTGTCAGCTGAGCCTGTCTCAGTGGAATTTTTCCGCTAATTATTGCAACGTCCAGGGGTGGCATTCTTCGCCAGTGTCATGCCTGCCCCATTTACAAAAATTGCATTACACACTTCTGGGTGTCGTTGACGATGTACTACACCCAGCTCTAGATGTCAGTTACCAATGCGCTCCACGCTCTGCCCACCGCCTCCTCCTGATGCTGTTGCTGCTGCCACCTATCAGTATTCCATTCATTATAATTGTATTACACACACCTGGGTGCCATTGACGATGCACTACATCCAGTTCTAGATGACAGTTACAAATGCAGCACACGCTCCGTCTCAGGGCCCACCACCTCCTCCTGATGCTGTTGCTGCTGCCACCTGTCAGTATTCCATTCATTATAATTGTATTACACACAGCTCTAGATGTCAGTTACCAATGGACTCCACGCTTCGTCTCAGGGGCCACTGCCTCCTCCTCCTCATGTTGCTGCTGCCGCCTGCCCAGTACTCTATTCACAAAAATAATATTACACACTTCTGGGTGTCATTGATGATGCACTACACCCAGCTCTAGATGCCAGTTACCAATGCTGTCCACGCTCTTTCTCGGGGCCCACTGCTTCCTCCTGCTGTTGCTGCAGCTTGTGAGTACTCCATTCACCTAAATTGTATTACACACTTCTGGGTGGCATTGACGATGCACTAGACCCAGCTCTGGATTCCAGGTACCAATGCGATCCATGCTCCGTCTCAGGGCCCACCGCCTCCTCCTCCTCCTCCCACTGCCACCTGTCAGTACTCCATTCACAAAAAATGTATTATACATTTTTGGGTGGCATTGACGATGCACTACACCCAGCTTGAAATGCCAGTTACCAATGCGGTCTCCACTCAGTCTTAGGGACCTCCGTCTCCACCTCCTGCTGTTGCTGCTGTCGCCTGTCAGTACTCCATTCACTAAAATTGTTTACTTCTGGGTGGAATGGACAATGCATTACACCCAGCTCTCCATGACTCCATGACAATGCGGTCTCCCTGGCGACAGCTCACCAGAGGCCACACACTGCTACTGCTCTCGCTTACCCACGCTCTGTCTCAGGTCCTCCATCCTTTTGCCTAACGTCACTTCAGTACTTGTCCACAACTTTATGGGTGGCAATACTAACACATGTCATCCAGATCATGATGCCAACTAGCAAAATATTATTATTATTATTATTAATAATAATAAACAGGATTTTTTATAGCTTTAAGATATTATGCAGCTATATAAATTCAATAGGGGTACATAGATTAAATAGCCACGCGCTTTCCTGCTGTTTTGACAGCAGAGACTGTTGCTAGTGGGTTGAGTTCACCCTTTCTCACTACCACAATGTTTGTGCTGCATTCTGGACACTGTCCATCACAGAAAAATTCTATTAGCCTGGTGTCATTTTGCCTGCCATTTTCTGGAAAACCACAGGGTTTTTTAAAATTTGTATTTTTTCCTTGTTGCCACTGATCTCTTACACTTTCCTCACAAATTTGGTGGTTCTAACATGTATAGGGGCTTTGCTAATAATGTTTAAAGTCGGCCCATTGACTTTATTGTAATTCACAAAATCAATTTGCCGAAATTTCGCGAACCCACCGGAAGTTCAAGGAAAGTTTCGCGAGACTGTCAGAGGCCTTCTTGCTTATCCCTATTAGACATACAAAGTGATGAAAAACAGGTCAAAATAGAATCTCATATAGACATTGTTCTGTTTAGTGTCAAAGACAACGTGTTTCGCCCCCCTAGAGGCTTCCTCAGGGAATTGAGTCTCTTTGTGAGAGTGCAAACAGGGACGGCTGCTACCGATCCGTCCACGCTAAGACAAACCAACTACATTGCGCAATTTGCCAATGGTTTTAGTAACAATCTCTCTGCATTTCCACTTTCCACCCGATGCCTTATGTTCCTACCTTATGCTTTATTGAAGAATCCAGCCTACTGTTAGGATTAACTCTACATACGTTTCTACATTTGATTCACAGACTGTAACAGTTATCCAGTTTAGACTCCGAATACTCCAAGCCTAAATTACTACATACTACTCATTACTTGTCACAGATTAAGGGGAGGGGAGGAACACCAGAAGAAAAATAGAAGGATAAAGATAAGGGACTAGGCCTTCAAAGGCTAGGGAGAGGGAAATGGTCACCACCTACGGACACCCTAACCTAGCCCTGACTCCTGTCAGTATGAATATACCCTGAAGGTGGGAATACTCATACACTGGAACCTAGGCCATAGTAGCCCTAAATTCCCCTAGGAATAGTGACAGGGTTTGAGACTACTGGTCCCTTCCCAGATGAACGAACAGCGTCTCCCTGAGGCCTAGTAACAACAAGCACAAGAAAACAACAAAACACCAAGAGCTTTACAACTTATTTTAAATAGAAAATGGATGGGCAGGAACTCTGGAGAGGACAACACACCAGCTCTTCCACATCCAAGCAGTGAATATCAACCGCATAGCATGAAGTGTGAGGCCAGACTAAATAGAGGAGCAGTAATGACCACCAGCTGTCAGACAACCTCATGTAACTGTCAGATAACCTCATGTGCAGCTTGTCTCACAGATCTTCTAACCTCAGTCACGGGAGGGACTGTGACATTACTCATGTACGGAACTACTTCCGAACCACTTCCGACACATCAAAATCAACATAACCAACAATATCTGATATCAGATACAGATATATATATACATTCTTATAGTGGACATTTAGAGCCCATCACCAAGTTATTCCAACAACTTTAATGAGAACGTCCAAAGTTTTACTAAAAGTGTTATTTTTAAATCTTCTTCACATTTTTGAATATTAGCTGATGTTCACTACACCTCCACTTGGTGTCAGCAATCTCACAAAGAGACTCAATCCCCTAAAGAAGCCCCTTAGGGGGCAAAACCCAGCTGGAATTCTGAGACACGCTACAGAACAATGCCTATACGAGATACTATTTTGACCTGTTTTTCATCACTTTGTATGTCTATTTTTGTCACCACTACTAGCATAGAAGGTCTATGTTAGTGTTAGGGTCACAACTCCCAACCTCACAAATAAAACTAGAAACTTTTTCGTTGACACACTCATAAGTACTAAAGCCTGTCTTTTCCCCTGAAATTCCCCCCTTTTACCCCTCTTTAACCCCCCTAGCATTTTAATTTTTGATGCAAAAAGTGATCCTATTTTTTTGCATAGAAATTTTTGTTTATATTGTGGCCCGTAATTCTTAGGATTTACTCCCGGGTATGATAATTATATTTATTTATTATATTATAATCATAAATTATAATATAATAATAATATATACAATATATAATAATAATACATAATTATAAATAATAATGTAAAAAATAATGAAATAATAGACAACAATGTAATCTTAAAATAAAATATAAAATTAAAAATGTACTTTATTTTTATTTCATGTTGTGTGGTGTTTTTGTACTGTAAAAACCATTTAAAAGCAGATTACATTGTAATCTGCTTTGAAATTTCCCTCCCAGACACACCCCCCAATACATCACCACTCACATCACCCGGAAGATGACTCATCCTTCCGGGTGATGTGAGTGGGGATTTCCTGTCTGCCTCACACAGACGCTGGAGCTGCTCTGCATCTCCAGAGAGATGCAAAGCACAATGCAGGACTTCTGCATTGTGCTTCACATCTCACTTCAGATAGGAGCAGCAATAGCAGATTCCGGGGGTGACCATTTCACTGCTGATGCGAGCAGCGGCGTGGCCGGGAACCGGGTGGTATTTAAAAGCAGATTACTCAGTAATCTGCTTTTAAATTTCTCGCCCGGCCACACCCCCGACGGACCGACATGCCGGCTTCACAGCAGGACCATCCGATCGCCGCTGGAGCGCAGGGCAAAGGTAAGGGGGGCTCTTAAAGTTACCCCGAGTGTGACTTGGGATTACCACTTTTTGCATGTAAAAGCCACCCCGAGTCACAGTCGGGATTACCGCTAGGGAGGTTAATAATTAGTATACTGCCTTATTATCTGCAAATAGAAAATCCATGTATTTCTATAATTATTATTTTATTATTTGTATAACCAACTTCGGCACTGTAAGTTTATTAAATTTACAACTAGTATTTTATCATATTTCCAGTTCAGTTTTACCTAAAGCCACTAAGACACTGTACCTTTCAATACCATCCACCTACTATCTCTCATCCAGGATTATGTAAATCATTCCCTATTTTCTTTTAAATTATTATGACTTGACATACAGTTGCAAACAATATATCTCATACATACTATTGCTATGATTCAGCATGGTAAATGTTAAAGTATATTTTTTTGCAAGCAATGCCACAATGCTCATATGTATAAAAATGTTCTTTACTATATTATTTATGGTTACCAGAATGTACGTGTAATATATATATATATATATATATATATATACATATGTACTAGTACGTTAGACTAGTTATTCCTTATATTTTACAAAACATCTAGATGGCATTTATATTTGCATAAAAAGCACACAGCTAACCCTGAGGAAGCCTAACGATGGTGAAACATGTCAGGTAATAAAAGCTGCGGGCACTCACTGATGGCGGCATACAGCCGTTCTGCTATATTTAGATGTTGAGAAATTCCTGTACAGTAGGTGCTCTATGTCTAGAGATCATGTGATAACTGATTACTCAACTAACTAAAAGTTTGTTGGGACTGTTGATTACCACTCTGCCTGTATTGCAGGACATTCACTATGGAACTATTTGAATTATTTGCTGATTACAAGCACTATTGCCAAAAAAAACCTCTTTGTTTCTCTTTATTTTATTTACACATTGTTGTTTAAGGGTTGGCAATCAATCTTTTTATAAGTACTAACATATTGCATATTCCACTAGTACCAACATGTTTTTATTTTGTTTGTTTTGTAAAAAAGGAATTTTAATGTTATCCAATAAATAATAAATTCTATATAAGAATTGAAAGTAATTGTTGGCCTTTAAAGTCCTATAAGTGGGTGGTTCACCAAAATCTGGTTTATTTATATGTATAGCATACCATATCTCATGTATGCAATTGGTATTCATAAACAAAGGTAATGGCGGATGACACTCCTCCTCTGCCCTCAACATACACACCACACGTGCATTATCCGGCGCATGTCCAGTGATAAGCGGATCTGCCATTTTAGTGAGGGCGGAAGCCCTTGCTTCATGGAATACAAAACAGAAACCGGGTTTCATATCCATATGAAAATTGAGGAACTTAAAATGTGCTCCTTGAATGTCAGGCAATGTAAGGCAATGTATGTAAGTATGTAAGCAATGTATGAATGTAAGGCAAGCAGCTTTTTTCAGCTATCTTAGTAGCCTAAATTGTAAAATTATTTTGTTTACAAGAATGTAATTTGGAACACCATCCCAATTATACCTATTACAGACAGTCCTGGACTCACAGCCCAGCAGTGTGGTCTGGTGACTATGCCAACTCAGCCAACTAAAAATGGCATCCATATGGATGAGATAAACAACCTAAATGTGAAATAGCAGAGGCTATCACTGCCAAAGGAAAGCAGATTATATATAATGCCAAGGTGGAAAAATTGAGAAAACCAAAAAGTGCTCCAGGTTCTTTTTTTAAAAAAGCTGTTGGTTTAGAGCAAAATATCTAAAAAATTAAAGAAAAAGTTACAGTGCCTGACAAGATGAAGAATGCTCATACTTTTATTTCAGAGCTTTTCAGGGAAAAGGAAATAGATCTTGCCACCACTGCGACTAAACTAGACCATCTGTAATTATTATTATTATTATTATTATTATTAAACAGGATTTATATAGCGCCAACATATTACGCAGCGCTGTACATTAAATAGGGGTTGCAAATGA
>NC_092865.1:74963356-74996180 GCF_032062135.1 Pyxicephalus adspersus | reverse complement strand
AGGGGAGGGCCGAATAACAGTGTTGTTAACAGTTAGATATATGTCAGGGGGAGATTTGGAATTTGAGGGGGGGATGATGATGAGTTCTGTTTTAATGACCTAAATGAAAAATCTGTAATGACCTAAATGAAAAATAATTGCTAAAAGCTTTGCAAAAAATAAACGGTAGTGATGGGCTACCAATCGAATTTTATACCTGTGCCTAATATTTCAAAAAGTTTTGTCATCTAACAGGCCTCCGGATTCCCGGTTGAGGGGCGTCATTACCCTGCACCCCAAAAAGGCGACTTAACCAACTTTGAGAAATGGCACCCCATTACGCTACTAAACACTGATTATAAAATGCTATGCTAAAGTCTTATTGAACGGATTCAAAGAAGTTGTTGGTAAGATCATCCAGGGTGACCATTCATGTGGGATCCATGGTAGAAGCGCTCATGATAATGAGATGTGCTAAAGTACCAAAATGAGAGAAAGCAAAAATTGGCCTTCCTGTCACTGTCATCATTTCCAGAAAGCTTTAGACACAGTGCCCCTGATTCATCATTAAAATCCGCGATCGCTGGAAGCGCGATAATGGCTCCGTGCGCGAGCTTTTCCGGTTGTTGAATAGCGCGATCGCGCACGATTCCGGAGCGCTAATACGAATGCGCGACCGATAATCCGATTTTGCTTGATGAATCAGGGGCAGTGTCTTACAAAAACCTCTGGAAAGGTCAAGAAAAGCCATTATTAGTAACTAATTATTCAAATATTATGTAATTACAGTGGTGCCTACAGTAAACTCCTGAATAATGGAATCCTATCAGAGGATGTTCTGCTAAACTCTGGAATGAAGCAAGGATACCCTCTCTCCCCCCTCCTGTTTATTTGTGCTTTGGAACCTCTTCTGGAATTGATATGAAAGGACAAAGTTATTCAGGATGTCCCCCTTCCAGGGGGTGGTGGAATTTCAGCCAAGGTTTACCCTTTTATGGATGATGTCACCGTCCTCTGCACCATCGAAGTAGCAGTTAACAGGTCAGTCTTAACCACGCAAATCTTTTGTACATGCACTGGATTCAAACTATACTTAAAAAAATTGTCTGTATCTTGGTCAATGGGAACATCAGCATTTAAAAGCAAAAACTATTTGATCAAAAAACAACAATCATCAGAGTTGGAGTAACATTAAAAACAAAATAGGCAAAAAAAATGTTTTTTGGAAATTGAGTAGTATTACAATGGAAGTATTGATTACAAAAGCCGAAAATAGTCCTCTGCTTTTAAGTCTTTTTTATCCTCCATCGCTTTCTGTTATTAAAGTCATCACCAGATCCATTTTCAAGTTTTTCTGGAATACAACAGTGGAGAAAATCCAAAGATCTATTGTGCACAAAAGTAAAACAAATGAGGGCAAATACCTTCCTGACATAAGAATCCCCTTGTGGATGAGCTTCCTTTCTATCTGCTTTAAATGTTTATTGAATAAATCCAACAAATGGTCTTACTTCCTTAAATATGTTGCTGGATATGTGTTCAGGAGAAGAGGATGATTTCAACCACCCCAAACAGTACCAACTTTGCTTGTCCCACCAAACCATTATGCAATTTTGGAAAAATGTATATGTCTTTGGCACCTTCAAAATTTGGATAGGAACACCTTATCTGAGGCAAAAATAAGACAGGAAATATCTTAAAACAGAGGAAGAAGTAACATTAATAGTCACTTTTTTTTTGCATACAGAAAAATCAATTCAAATATGGAAAAATGTCAACAAAAGTTTTTATCAAATGAGTTAAAAGATATAGCCTGGCAATGTGTTCAAGAATGCTTTCCATTGCACACTTTCCAATAAAGAAGGGGCATTGCGAGCAGAGCACCTGTGTGTCCATGACCAGGCTGTGTGGCCACAGTTTTAGAGGAATCAGTTTTAACACTTGTTTTGAAATTGGCCATTTGCAAGGGCAGTATGGCGGTCAGTAGGGCCTCTCCTGACAGGCTTAGGAACACTGGACCACTAGGTAGTTTTTTATGGTCCTCCTCAACTTTTCTCTGCGGAAAAGAAAAGGCTTGTATGGGTCGCCACAAATTGGCCTGAAACTGGCATTATGGAAGACCAGAAACATCTCCTTGTACAAGAATGATGTGAAAAGGTGAATTAAATACACTTTAAATACACAAGTAAATTATTTGAGTTCTTCTTGCTTGACTGCAGCAAGCTAGGTAAATCTGAAGCTCAAAGTGTACGGGGAATGTATATGTGGAATGGTTTTGTGTAAAAGGTATTAAGTACCTGTGTTAGTTTTATGCACTATATTTCTTTCTGTTTATATGATATTATTTTATCATGTTATTTACACATGGAACCAAAAGGAGTAAATGTTATGTGTATTTTCCTTGTTGTTCCATGTAAACAAAAATTGATATGCCTTGTTTTTTATGAAACCCGGATAAAGGAATTTATGTTACTCTTAATTTAATGTGTTTTCCAAAGTTCAAATATATGGTATGTTAATTTGTCAGTTTTTCTATACCTGACAAAAGCTTTTGTTTTTTTGTATGTTTTGAGATCCTGAGGAAAGGAATATGATTATTTTTCCTTTATGTGGTTTTCTGCCAAAAAAGGACTTTTTTATGGCATTATTTTTGCAACAAGGTTGGACTTTGTCAACTTTATTTTTGAATGATGGACTTTTATTTACAAAGAAAGTATTTTTGTTCTGTTTTACATATGCAAATGTATGCAAATTTAATTTCTGTAAGCACATTTATGTTACTATATCTTGGGGAAAAAACTTTTTTTTCATCTAACTTTAACTTAATAATAATATTAAATTATAATTACTTAACTAAGTAATCATGCATTCGTAACTTGTATTACTATGTAACTACCTATTGGTGGAAAGAATTCTTGACAAATTGTACCCTCTAAGGTACATATTTACTATCTGAATATGCCCCTCAGGAAATATTACAAATATAATATCTAGTTGAATTATTATTATTCACCTGGTTGTTTGTAAACTTAGTGTTATAGATTTACCAGTATAATATTCATATAATCATATTATATCTTCCAGACTCATAATAACCTATCATATGAACGTGTTTTATACTTATTTGAAATCTTAATTATTATGGTCCATACCTTTTAAATGTTAATAAATACCACTTTGTTTAGGCTCTTCTTGATACATCAGGAAGTTTCCTGTGAGCTGTTAAAAAGAATTGCAACCACTTATATATATATATATGAACCTAATCTAACTTTTTCAATTAATCTTACAATCGCTGCCAACTTTAGAGTAAGTTGGCCTATTTATATTTACCATTCTGCAATGTGATTGTATATTTTTCCACTTACATGTGTCATATCTCTTATTTAGATCTCAAACACAATTTAGCACTCGACAACGTAATCCTGGTATTTCCAATGTTCCTTTTAGGGATCAACTTACCTTAATATCAAGTTAGTCCCTTTACTAATCTTATGTATCCTGTAATTACTATTATATACAACATGTACATATATTGCATACCCTATATCAACATATAAATATTATGTATATACCCCCTTTCTTATTTTTTTTGAAACATGACTGTTTAGTTTATTACAAATAGCCTCAGTCTCAAAATCCCCTGAAGAAGTCTTTTCAGGCGAAACGCAGAAAGAGACACAACTGGGAAAAACAATTTTTGTAACCAGGTGTGAATATTTTTAGCACAAATCAAATAAAAAATCAACTAGTTCAGAAGCACTATGTTTAGTTGAGGAAACTGTACTGTACAATACTTGAGTTGTCATAGTTTGTGAAATTAAAATATCTTCATTTTTATAATAGTTTTGCCTAAAAAAAAAAAATCGTTTTTTTGTCTTC
The DNA here is from genome assembly GCF_032062135.1 of Pyxicephalus adspersus. Lineage (NCBI taxonomy): Eukaryota > Metazoa > Chordata > Amphibia > Anura > Pyxicephalidae > Pyxicephalus > Pyxicephalus adspersus. The sequence goes on along the minus strand of NC_092865.1, from coordinate 74,992,319 downwards.
TTTCTTTAACAAACTATCTTATTTTAGGCTAGGCAACTGCTCTGTAATGAGACTAAGTCCCTCTTTTTGATCTATCACTTTCTAATTACTGTATCATTCAGAGTAGCCAACATCTTTAACATTAATGAGTTACAAGGACATTTTTTGTTTGACCTAGGTAACTGTAGGGAACAATGAGCCCCAGGCTTTCACTAGTACCTGCTTGGCTGCTGTGAAAAAAGGTAGACAGAATGAGAGGACCGTACAATGTTCAGGCTTAACATATAGTAGAGTGACCGGAAAATAGCTGTCCAGAATCTGCATATTTTTGGGCAATCCCACCAGATATAGAACAATGCACCTTTAGAGGAACAACCTTGAAAGCATGACCCAGCCGATTTACCCGAGAATTTGCATACCTAGCAGGTACCATATATCATTTGATCAACGCTTTATATTTTGCCTCAACTGTAGTGCTGTTGGAAGAACACTGAGATGTGTAGTCCCAAATCGACTGCCACAGCTCAGGGTCTAGCTTACTATGCAAATCATTTTCCCAGTTAGTAACATAGGCGTGTGACTTAGTGTAAGACCCTGATCATTAGCAGTCCACACCAGTCCCCCAATCTAACACTGTGGAGCCCACAGATAAAGCAGTACTAAGATTCCAACAGAGCCACGTCCAGAATACAGAGCAGAGGTCATACACAGAATATCTGTCCACCAAACAGAACAGAACAAACAGTGTTCTATACTGCGATGGTGTACATCCCGGAAATAGACACCAGTGACATAGAGGCCCACCGCAGACACAGGGAACATAGGGGACACTGGAAGCAACAGCAGGTTGAGGTGACTTGGGAATAACCACAGACAGTGAACAACACTGCAACAGCAGAAGGGAATTGGCTGGGAAACAACCGACTGGGCAACAAGAGGTTAACAAAGGACCCAGACAGGGGAAGAACTAAATTAACCTAAATGCTCAGCAGAGCTAGGGGGCTCAGCACTAGTGGAGACACGTTGCACCAACGCTGAGTGCTGTGTCTGTGCTAGCTAAATATTGATGATTGGTTTGATTAAGAGGCTATTTCATGATTGGCCGTCAGGATGGGCAAAACAGATAAAACTTTGAAACACAGGCAGGCCCAGAGTCAGAACTGCCTGTATGCGCAGGAGTAAGGGGCCTGCGCTTTAGCGAGGAAGAGATAAGTGTGACACTATGATTATTTAGAGAGGTGACACAATTCCACAGGAGGCCAAGGTTGCCAGGAGATTGTGAGAAAACCACCAGTTATTAGTAATCAACAATGCATCATCGGCAAACAGGCCTATTTCATGACTGTTAGGGCTGCGCCCCCTGTCAGGTGATGCAAGATTACCTGGGTACAGAGTCTAAGTGGGTACAGAGTCTCCCATCTTCAACAGAGCAACCATCTAGGTGAGGGCTCCAGTGTAGAAACAGTAAAGATCAGGTACTGGATAGGCTGCTATGGAGAAACAAGGTTCAAACAGACTAAGGTCAGAGAAGACAGAAAATGAAGAACAAGGTGTGGACGGTCCAAAGGTCAGGGGAAGAGGAGAAACAGGAACCATGGTCTAAGTCAGACATCCAAAATAGCTCTAATTGGCAGAGCATAGCTGGGCTAAGGCTCAGGTAACAAGTTGTGATTTCAACAACCAGTGTCTGAAACAAAAAAGGTTTAATTGAGAGCAGCAGCCAGAATCAGGACAAGATTAAAACCAGGAACGAATCTGCACATTGGCTGCCTGACAAACTCTGAAATTCCCTTCAGCTGTGAGTGCTGAGGAAGGCACATATCTGCACAACTAAATGGAGGCTGAAGAAAGACAGATGATCTGCAATACAACTGGTAACATTGCCCTACCCCCCCTCCACCAGCCTGAGGGCAGCCTTTGGATGCCTAAAAGATTAGGTTTCTCAGAATGTGCCTGATAGAACACAGAAACCAACCTCTTGACATTAACATTCCTGGATGAAACCCAAAAGTTCTCCTCCTTTCCAAAACCCTTACATTTGTCAAGTTTTTGGATCTAGCCTACTCAGAACAGCTTCAAACTCAAACGCCTTGTTTCTGTCCACTGGGATAGGAGGAGGAGAAACAAATAATCTGCCCACAAAAGGACCTAGTGGAATGCACTTCAGAATACATGCACTTCAAAATAGAGAAAGTCCAATGAATCTGGATCCTAATTTTCTTTCTGTTTACCCTGTGACTGTTCTTGTGAAAAAACAGACTGGAGAAGCTTCATATTGTTGGATAGGAAGATTCTGTCTTTAAACACAGGTAGTAAAGACTGGGCATAGAAAAGAAGTCAAGTTGATAGGGTAAGACAAGGGGGGGGGGGGGGGTGGAGTGTGTGTGTGTGTGTGTGTGGGGGGCATGAGCTATCTGGGCTGTGTATTGATTTTACTCCATCATGGGAGATTTCAACTACCCTGACATTGACTGGAGTAATGGAACTACAGGAACAACAAAAGGGAGGAAATTTGTGAATTTAATAGAAGATAATTTTATGGTACAGGTTATAGAAGCCCTAATTTAAAATGATAATCTGCTGGACCTAGTTATTTCTCACAATGCAGAGCTTATAACAAATGTGCATATAAGAGAATCTGGGTAGCAGTGACCATATCATGATTTTATTTAATGTAAGTTGTAAACAGGAAGCAAAAACAGGAAAGATTTAATTTTAAGAGATCAAATTTTTCAATATTACGGTGGCTCCCTGTGACATAGACTGGGAGAAAATTTTGTCCTCAAAGAACACAGAAAAGAAATGGGAATATTTTAAGTCTGTTCTACAAAAGCACACTGAAAAATATATTCCTATGGGTAATAGGTTTAAGAGGCTAAAATTAAAACTTATTAAAAATTATGTGGCTTACAGCTGATGTTAAAAAAGCCATAAAGAAACAAGAAAAGCGCATTCCAAAAAATAAAAATGATGGATCACCTTCATCATTTGAAAATTATAAAGAATGAAACAAAAAATGTAAAAAGGAGATAACAGAATATGAGATGTACAAAATTTAAAATGAAAGACAGTTTGCATAGAAAAGTAAGGCAAACCCCCCAAAATGTTTTTAAATATATTATTAGCAAAAAGATCAGACCTGATTGCTTTAAGAAAAAGCTGGATGCTTTTCTAGAAGCATAGAATATAATTGGGTATTTGGGCTTTAAATTTGAAAATAAAAGTGACTGTTGATCCAGGGAACATCCGATTGCCTCATGGAATCAGGGAGAAATGTTTTTCCCCTGTTGAAGCATATTGTACCAGGGTTTTTTTTGCCTTCCTCTGGACCAACTATATCCATAGGGTTTAAACCCTGGCATATGTTTATTTGCCTAGTGGTTGAACTTGATGGACTTATGTCTTTTTTCTAGTGTTGTTGTTCAAACGGCTGAATATGGCGACCCGACCTGACCCGAATTTTGTTGGATTCGATGCCCCGAATTCGGATGCTCCCCTCCATGTTTGTTGTGGCAGGCAGCCGATTGGCTGTCTGTCACTGCATGCCACACAGGCAGCCATTGGCATATGCGTGCCTGCATTTACCACTCCTGAGAGAGATTTGCTAGCATCACAACCTTTCTGTGCTGCTTGGCTTGCTTCACTGTTAGCTAGATAGATAGATAGCTAGATACATAGATAGATAGTCAGTCAGTCAGTCAGTCAGTCAGTGTGTTACATACACTCAGTCAGAGGCAGGGTAAAAAAAATACAGATATTAAATTCTGATACCACTTGCAATCTATCACCATAAATAGAAACATTTCTGTATTTCTGTATTTTTATTAATATGATCAATGCGAGTGTGAGTGTGGTGGGGTGGGGAGTAAAATGTGAACTGTCTACCCGTTGGGTGTTGAATATGCCAGCTATCATATAAGTGGTAGTGCCTAATGAGCTGTCTAAAGGCCTTAGATTGCTGCAGGACAGAGGTTGGTGGAGGGGATGCAAAGATAGACAGCCTGCCCTGAGTTGGGGAAAAAATAAATTAAAATCACCCCCCAAGATAAGGTAAGTATGGGCAAACTCGTCCAGCAAAGCCAATATCTTGGAGAGGAATGGCAGTTGACCCACATTAGGAGCATATATATTACACAATGTCAAAGAGACTCCTTGCAGCATACCATGTGGGACTATAAACCGGCCATCAGGGTCAATGATGGAGCGTGTTGGCGTAAACTTAAAGGAATTCGTGATTACAATGGCAACCCCTGCTTTCTTTCTGGATGGAGAGTTTGCCATAAAGACCTGTGGGTAGTATTTGGAGATAAAGTTAAAATTGCCCGAGTGATCATAATGCGTCTCCTGTAGGAAAACAACCTCTGCCATATGGCGTCAAGTTCCCTGAGCGCCAACTTCCTCTTAGTGTTGGAGTTCAGCCCTTTGACATTAAGAGAAAAAATTCTAGTCGCCATTAAAAAACAATCTGATGAGAACCATATTATCTGTGGATGATCTGGTAGGGAGGCGAACCACCTGCATCCAGAGTGGCATCATAAAACAGTGCAAAATGCCCCCATGGTAGAGGGAGGGAAGAGAGAACTGGGGCAAAAAAGGAAAGACAGGAAAACCAAAAATTAGACACACATACATTAAACCAACCTGAAACAGTCGCAATAAAGCGACTAAGGAGTGTCCGTCGCTCACCCGTCCCTAGGAGTCCCTAAGAACCACTGGGGAACATCAGTACCTGGGGAGTGTACCAACACTACCAAGGGGGTCAGGGACCCAACAGTCCCCAGAGCATTGAACAGACATACAAAATTACAATAGAAACCAAATCGACCGGCACCGGCGGTCTAGCAAGATAATAGCTTCAAGGGGATGTCCCACACCTCATCCCGAAAACCGGGCCTGGTGTAAGACCCCCCCCAAGAAGTCACAGGGCAAAGAAATAACATATCAGATAAATAAAATCATATGTATCATAACAAAACAAAAAAAGCAACCTAGCCTCAGCGCTATCTAATAAACATGGGGATAGCACATCCATAGTATGACAATGGAGGGTGTGAATTAGCCTTAATTCTTGAGACATCTAGTGCAAGTGCATGGAGCCTCACCCTTCAGGGAGGACTGCCAAATATAATGGGAAACATAAGCATCCCAGCAATGACAGTAGGGGAACCCGGCGGGTACCTTGCTATATAAAGTGCAGGATGTGAATTAGCATCAATTCCTGAGACATCCAGGTTAAGTGTAGAGGACCTTCACTCAATAGTGAGGTCCAACACATATAATGGCAAACAGGGATGAAACAATATAAACAGTACAGGTAAAAACCCAGTAATAATTTCCAGCAGGTTAAATCAAGGAGAAACAAAATCCTAAAACATTGTATGAGCATAGAGAAACAGCGTGAGATTGTCAATAGCAAAAAACATATGGCATACAAAACCCTTCCCAGTGTCGCCCACCATCAGGGGGGGGGGCGGGGGGTGGAGAAGATTGTTGGACCCTTCACCTGGAGTGCTTCCTAGGTCTGACCTCCTGCCATTCTGATGAAGAAGAAGGTGAGGGGTGATCAAGCTCCCATCCTGGGAGTTTGGGCATAGAAATCCCCAAGTCCCGGCAGAAGGACGGAAGATCCTTCGGGTAGCGTAGCACAGCTGATAAGCCATCCCTGCGTGCTGTTGAGCTGAACGGGAAGCCCCATCTATAGGTGATACTGTTATCTTGTAGAATGGTGGGGAGTGGCTGCAGGAGGCGGCGTTGTTGCAGGGTGTGCCAGGATAAATCCTGGAAAAGCTGCAGGGGTCTCAATCGAACTTCAGATTACGCATATTTCTCGCAGCCATCATAATCTCATCTTTGAGGGCTGTATCCGTGAGATGGCAAAAAACATCCCATGGCCTTGCGGCCGGGGCCAGTTGCCTCGAGGCCCGAAATGCTATAGAAATGTTGATAACGAGTGAAAAAGGGCACCCCAAAAGGCGTTTAAAAAAGGCTTGCAGCACCAGCTTCAAATCTGAGTTGTGGGTAGCCCCTGGTAAACCACGGACCCTGTTATTTTTGCAAACTTTTTTTTCCATATCTTCCAAATGGTGGTAGAGATCCCTGATTTTCAAGTGGTGGTCCCTGGATTTATGGGTTAAGGCCTCTATGTCACCCTTGGCCTGATATAAGTTCTCATCAAGATCCTCCACTCTCCCAGCTAGGGATTGGAAATCTGCACATAGGGCCCCTATTTCAGAATGCAGTGTAGACTGTACCTCTGTAATAAACTGCTGAAAATCCGCTTTGGTGGGTAACATTTGAAGATGTTGCTGCCATGAAGGGCCCACAGTAGGATTGTTATATCCTGATTCTTGAGCACTAAGATGTGAGGGGCCCACAGCCTCATGGAGTGATGTTTTGGGCTTTCCTGAGAGGGGCCAAGTGCATGAGACAGGGGGCCTAAAGATGGAAAGGTCTCCTTGTGTAACTCAGGGGGGCCTGAGACCTGGGGGCCGGGAGAATCTCCTGTCACCTCTCACCCCAGGGAGAGGAAACAGCCTCAGGTCGGAAGACAGCCGGGACAGTGTCATCCAAGGAGGCATAGGGGCCTTCAGGAGAGCAGGAAATCCCCCCTGCCCGATGTGCCTCCAGCGATGGAGAACCCTCTACAGAGGGTGAGAAACTCACCCCTGCTTGAGATGCAGCCTCCAGTGGATCACCTCCTCTGCTCCTGGAAGCCAGAGTGTGAGAGCAGGAACCTGTGGAATCATGAGAGCTAGCGGCTGCAGCATAATCTTGGCGCCGCGTGTCCACGCTCTCTGTGCTCCACGTGCGCTGAGGCGAAGCAGGAGCCGGTGCCATCTTGAAATCCCGGGAGCTGCGGGAGTACACAGGCAAAAGCCAGAATCAAGGGCTGAGAGGAGGAAGAGCGCTGAGCAGAGGTATGGGGGAGCTTCACCCCCCTACCCTGCTTAGATTTGCCCATGGTGCTGGGTGTTCAGTGCCCCGTATGTGTATATGTTTCATGTGTTGAGCACACAGTTTGCAGATGACCATAGTGTTGTCATCACTATGGACATTAAAAAATGCCCACACGGGCAAACATCTAACTAGACTGAAAGGTGCTCTGGAGCTGGTGCTCGTGGTAGCGGTCTGCGGTTGTTGAGGCATAGCTATGACTTGCCTTACTGGTACAATGAAACAGTGAGTACAATGAGTACTATGCACATCAGATAAGTAAAACCTAGAACTAATATATATTTATTTGGCAAAACGTTCCCATATGTTACCTTGGAAATCAGTCCAATCACTATACTTAAGTAATCTCCGGTGCATAGACAGGGTAGAGTCATTTTTTAGGTTATGGCCTGATTGGAGACAAACGAAGGGCAAGTCTTGAGGGTGATAGTGGCATGTTGTTGTGACCCATACAAGACAGAATATGACCATCAGGGCTCCAAAACTGCAGACAAGCATCCGGGATGGTACTCGTGGATCAAGAAGCATCATCCTGGTGCTGGATGGGTGGTGCCTTTTTTACTCTTGAGTCGTGTATCAAGGTGGGTCCTCCACTGGTCAGCACAGCTATTCTAGTGATGGCTTGCACTGTGACTGGAGGTCCAAAGGACAGATCCAAGGATTTGTGCTTGTGCAGAGCTTTAGCCAACATTACGTCTCCGGGCTTGAATGAGTGCGTCGGTTGATCTGTAGGGAGAGGAAAAGAAAGAGAGATATCTCCAACAAAGACAGTCTCTTTGTTTTCACTTGTTTCTGTGTTGTTGTTTGTAATGACACACCTCTTGTATCAGCTGCAGCTGGTGGTCATTACTGCTCCTCTATTTAGTCTGGCCTCACACTTCATGCTATGGGGTTGATATTCACTACTTGGATGTGGAAGATCTGGTGTGTTGTCCTCTCCAGAGTTCCTGCTCCTCCATTTTCTATTTAGGATAAGTTGTACTGCTCTTGTGTTTTGTTGTTCTCTTGTGCTTGTTGTTACTAGGCCTCAGGGAGATGCTGGTCCATTCATCTGGGAAGGAACCAGTAGTCTCAAACCCTGTCACTGTTCCTAGGGAAATTCAGGGCTACTAGGGCCTAGGTTCCAGTGTATGAATATTCCCACCTTCGGGGTATATTCAAATTGACAGGAGTCAGGGCTAGGTTAGGGTGTCCGTAGGTGGTGACCGTTTCCCACTCCCTAGCCTTTAAAGACCTAGTCCCTTGTCTTTATCCTTCTGTTTTCCTTCTGGTGTTCCTCCCCTCCCCCTTATCCGTGACAGGCGAGCAGAAGTGTAGCGGGGGGGCTAGTGGTGTGTGTGGTAGACTGAGCAGCAGCCTTGGCATGAAAATCTGCTAGTCTCTTGCCCCTGGCATTGAAGGAATTGGAAAAAGTGTGTGCTTGACATTTACCAAAGACTATTTGATTGGGTAAGTGAATTTCAGTGATACATGAGTGTGACTCTGGCACTTCATCCTCCCGCCCTTTAAGACCTAAGAGGGCATTGAGCACAGCGACAGGACCGCTGGTAGCAGGAGCATATTTTACACTTAATGCTGCAGTGGATGTTAGGATAACTTCTTAACCAGACAACCTTTGTGCTGTTATGTGTTGAGTGGTTAAATTCTTAAGCAAGTGTATTACAGCATGGGATGTGTAAAGTATCGTCTCTTGACCCAAAGTTAGAAGATAGACTTTCTACAGCCATTGCACAAGCCACTAGCACACGCAGACAGGCTGGCATGCCTTGCACAGTAACAGACAGTGTCTTAGAGACATACGCCACAGGCCTCAATTTAAATCCATGCATCTGAGAAAGCACAGCAGCCATGGTTTTACAATACTCTCTTGCATACAATGCAAATGGTACATTAAAATTCGGCATTCTCAATGCAGGGGCAGAGGTCAAGGGTTCTTTTAACACCACATATGCTTTAGTCATTTCATCAGACCAGTGAATGTTGTTAGGGGCACTGAGGAGTACTGGGACGAAGCTGTGATTCCCAATACGAGCAGTCAAGGATCCAGTGTCTGCAAAAATTGATCACGCCAAGAAAGCTGAGCAGCTGTTTCTTTGTCTGTGGGCAAGGCAGACTGGTAATGGCATGTACACGGCTGGGGGGCGACACCCTTTTCCAGAAAACACAATCACTGACATGCCTCCTGAGAGGGGCTACAGTACATAACAATAAAGTGGAACCATGCTGCGGCTGCCAGTTGGCAAGGACCTACTGGAGGGCAATTGAGAAAACTGCGGGTAAGTCAACAAAACCCTGGGGGTAAATGACACCAGGTATATTGTTGTCACTTGAAAATAACAGCCATAGGGGGCTGAATCTCAGGCGATAATGTTATTGAGAAAAATGCGTTGGCCAAATCAATAACACTGTAAAATTGGGTCTCGGGTGGTACTGCTGTAAGGATGGTACTAAGATCTGACATGACCTGTGGTAAGGGTGTGATCAGCTCATTGATGGCTCTGAGATCCTGTGTAAAGCAGTATAAGCCATCTGGCTTTTTGACAGGATTTACTGGAGTATTGTAAGGAGAACAGGTTCTCTTAAGTATACCTTGCTGGAAGAAAGATTGAATCATGGGTGCTAAGGAATCTTCCATGTGCTGTACATGGGGTGCAGTCCAGGAATCCCACGTCATATGGTCCGGTGAACCATGTGCTGTCGGGAACTGGAAAATCCAATAAGGGCAGTTGCAAGGTTGTATTGATATTAATCCCTCCCTTTGGGTCAACAACCAGTGACATTCTCAGAGATCCCATCAGGTCTCTTTCTAACAGGTTAACTGGACAACTAGGTAATACCCTTAATGAGTGATGTGTTCTCTATGTACTGTACATATGGGAACATGAGGTGTGCGTCTTGTAGGGGTGATGACCCCCCTTTATTTATTCCCACAGAGGGACCACCAGGTGTAGATGGACCTGACTATGATCGGAGAACAGAACAAGTCGCTCCTGTGTCTACTACGAAGTCTTGTCCTACTTCTAATATGATTATTGGGTTTTCATCAACCTGGTCAGAGATGGTCAAAGTGATGGTGGAGTCCCTAGGCATGGGGTTTGGACGACTTAGGCAGCTCAAAACATCCTGCATCATCCTTTGTTAATAACTGGGCAAAAAAGTTTGGGGCATCCAAAGTGCTACAGTTGTCAATAATCATTTTGGCAGTGCACCCATGTTCAGGAAACATTCCATTAATCAGTGACAAAGTAAATATTATACTTAAATCTCCTCTTAATCCTATACCTGCTTCTTCCTTCCACACTTTCCTAAACCTTCTAGCATAATCACTTACAGTTTCTCCTGGCTTTTGCTTGCATGCTAATGCAGTGGCCATGGATTTCCTATCTCCATGTAATCTTACAAACTCAGTGTGTAACTCTTCCCATAACGTTTTGTAGTCTGCTTCAGGGGATAATTATTTACATTTGTTTTTGCAGGAATGGGGATGGCCAGGCTTGGTATGTTGCTTGATTGGAAAGTAACATCCCCAATATACAACTGATATGAAATTTAGAGAAAGATCCCTCAAGTGGTAATGGAGCGGGACAATTTAAATTCTCTGTTCTATTTTTCAGGTGTAATGTAAAGAGGTCAGTATATTAATCTCCTGCACTACAGTTAACATTATAGGGGGCATCCCTGTTGTCAGGTTTCTAGCACACTTTTTTATGTTTTTTACATGTTTCTTATAGGGGTCTTTGGGTTCCTCTGGGTTTTTCCCCTTACCTTGGAAATTCCCCATAGTATAAATTACAATATATATATCACACGGTTGTAAACAGTTATTGTTAGTTCAGTTGGTAGCTGCAGTGCTCGCTGACGTCCTGCTCCCAGGACCGCTTACCAAAACCCAGCTTAGGTCACGTTACTGCTTGCCCGAGGCAACCACATCAGTGAGGATTGACCCAACCTCACCTTGGCAACCAGATTAGTACACAAACTTATCTTATATACAATATTTCTTACACTTCTATATCATGCAACAAAATTCTTATACTCTATACATTAAAACAAAGGCCACAAGTGTGCACAAATTCAATAAAAGATTTCCCAAATCTTCCTAAGGACCCAGTCCTTCTATGAGGGAGTCTACACTGCCAGTTACCCAATCCTGGTAGGTAGGTATATATCCCACTTCTGACGCCAAACTGTTAAGGCGATTTCTTGCTGATCCCAGATCAGGTTCCCTCTCTATCGTGGCCTCTGTTTTCAAACGCTTTGGGAGCAGTGAATAACACACAAGCAGCTTAAGCATGTAGTTATATCACTTCTCAAAAATTTAATATCACATCGCAGTTTATATAGTCAGACAACAAGGTGGAAGACACTTAGTAGTTAGTCAATAACAAGAAACTTAATTAACAACTTCGCTGACCAAGATGTTTGGAGGTAAGGATGGAGCAAATATTGACCTACTGATAAGGAGGATATAACTAGTTTCGACGCAACTCAATTAGCTGCATAATATAGCAAAAAACACAAAAACAACTTAAATTCAAAACTCAGCAAAATTGCACTCCTTACAAACATAAAGATATATTATTCTAGGAGATTCTTTTGATGTTGTATAACATTGTTATTACTTACACTGTTATTATTTACAATATGTGTTACTATAGGAGGTTACATGGTATGTGTAAAATATATATGTATGAAGACAACTTTATAAGCAGAAAGTAAATGATGTATAAAAAATATGTGTGTGTATATATATATATATATATATATAATTATAAGTGGACAATGTAATAGTTGGATGTACGTATGTTATGTGAAGGGCGAGGGGAGGGATGGTCCAGAATGCAACCTACATAGACTTTAATTATATTTATTTTTAAAACTTTTCATATATATATTATTACACAGGTTAGTAAGTACATTGGTTACCCATGGGATCTGCCCTACAAGGGATGGGAGCACCCTCTAATCCCACCCATGGGTGCACAGTACTAGAAGGTGCCTCTTGGCACGTAATGTCTCTGGTCTTGCTTTCCCCTTCCCTCGCTTGATTCAGAGATTTTCATTTTGAATCAGGACCTGCATTAGTTATGGGCTATTTAGCCCTTACAGGTGAGATCAGTCGCTTGTCAGACACTGTAAAGAATAGTTGCTGGTCCCACACTGCGGGCCCTTTTCTAATTTAGAGTTGAACATGTTGAATCAACCTGCAGAGTAAATACCCATGCCAGTAGATTAGAGTCCACATAGATACTGATTATAGTTGAAACAGTGACACAATCTCATCACATCACCAGTGGAAATTTTGGGGGCCATATTTTGGATGCCTACTCACACCATGCTTTCCTATGCTACACTTTTTTCATATACATATATATGTATGTATATATCTATAGATCTCTGCTCTGTGTTCAGACTTTAGGCATGGGTAAAGTGATTTTCAATTACCACTACATCAAACAATAACTCTGGATAACAATGTAAGTTTAAACGTATTTGTGAATAATGATATCAATTAAAATCAAAAATGTCTACTCTCCAACAAACAACTGTGTATGATTTTTTCTACACTAGGAATTTTATACCAAAACACTGAAAATACAAGGGAGAGGACAGAGATAAAAACCTCAATATAATATACTTGGAAACCCAATACAGGTATAATATTATAAATATTGTGACAATGAATAGGATTCTTTAACCACCTGGGCGTTACACTGATGTCTAGATTTCTGTACCAAAAGCGTTACAGTTTTTCATGAATTTTTTTTTTTAATTGTAGACCTGTAACTTACAGAAATATGTCCGAACAGGGTTCCAGTAGATATAAAATATATCTATATATCTGAATATAAAAAATGTTTAAAACAGACACTCATGTAAAAAAAAAAAATACTTTTAATAAAATTAAAATACACAAAAATCAGCTTAAACAAGAATACATAAATGAAAAATACTGAAAATGTGATAATTCGGTATACTGTATAGTAATATATTTTTCTAAAACACCTCCCTAGGGTCAAACTGTCCAACGTCACATACTGTATTTTTCGCCGTATAAGACGCACTTTTTCTCCCCCAAAACTGGGGGGGAAAAGTGGGTGCTTCTTATACGGCAAACACCTTTTTAAAAAATAATTAAAACAACATACTCACCCGATACCCCGATCCTGCGTACGTCTCCTCTTCTCTCCTCTCCTCGATGCTGGCTGCAGTGCGTGTCTCCTCCTTCCTGCAGAGCACAGCAAGAAGAAGCCGGCACACGTGCCCCCGCCAAGCACGGACCCCGGAAGCAAGCTGATCCCTGCATCTCGGAAGCAAGCTGATCCCAGAGTTCCCCGGCGGAGAAAAAGGTACCGTACCAGAAGGGGAATATCAATGGCACATGAGTGATCAGAAGGGGAATACCTGTATGAATGGCACATGAGTGATCAGAAGGGTAATAATCTTTAGGAATCTTTTTTTTCTAGATTTTCCTTCTTTAAAATTGGGTGCGTCTTATATTCCGGAGCGTCTTATACGGCGAAAAATACGGTACCTATAGACAAAACCACATAAATATATTTTGTATTATTTTGTATTGGACTGGATACAGAACTTTGTATTGAATCCAATACAAAATATTTGAATTTCCTGCTATGACCCCCATCGACGGGCGCATGCACGGACATCATCAGGAATCGCCAAGGGACGCATACACGAACGCCGGGTATTCTAATTCTTTCCAAACTTCTGTACTTCCATGCAAAAAGTGTTAAATTTTTTGCATGGAAATTTATTTTAGATTGTAGGCTATAATTCACCGAATTACCGCATACCTCACCGAAATATGTCCAAAATTTTATAAATTTAATAAAACATTTTATTAAAATTTTAATAAAAACATTTAATAAAATTTTATAAAACAAAAAAAACCTTTAAAAAAAATCTTTAAAAAAAAAACTAAAAAAAAGTTTAAAAAAAAAAATTGTGTATAATGTAATGTACAGTAGGCTATATAATATATATATAATACAATTATATATATATATTATATAAGGATTTCTTTGTATTGGACTCAATACAGCTTTTTTGTATTGAGTTCAATGCAAAGGAACTCAATACAAAATTTTGAATTTCCCGCACGGACGCATGCAGCGACGTCACCGGGAAACCCCGGTGATCGTCACTGCACTCGCCGGATGAAGACAGAAGAGAGAAGACATCTCCGGAGGAGCTGCGGGGAGAAGGTGAGTATTTTTTTTCGATCGACGCTGGATCATCGCAGCGGGGACCAGGTAAGTGAGGGGATTTAGATAGGGAAAAAAGTTCGGGTTTATCGATTTCTGTAAAATCGATAGACCCGAACCAAGGTCGGGGTTATCGCTCGGGTGGTTAATATACATATATTAAGGTTATCATATATTACAGAGTATAGGATGCTATTGAATGATATAAGATAATATATTTCATACATATTTATATCCAACTTTTAGATCAGTTAATGAGGAATACACAGATATAATATAGCTTAGAAATGTATGCTTGAACACAATTAACTCTAGGCAGCAGTGAGTATTACTAGAATAATTTAACTACATGTATGCTTTGGATATGATACATAAAACAACATAAGATAACCCAATCATTTTGTTTTTAATCCTGTGCAGCTATTTCACACAATCACACAACAATTTGGGCTTTCTTACATAATATAGCCAGACCCTATGGTGAGTAAGACATATATATGCAACATTATAGGATGATTTTATAATAATAAATAAAATATATAAAAAGACATTTATCCTTTTTCATATTCTCGCAAATTTAGATAAGTATGTAAACCTTAGGGAGGCATTGAACCTACCATCCCTCACCTATTCTGTATAACCATACTGTAAACATTAGTAGATGATTTGCATAATTTTGGTTGCTAAATTTGTTTTGTATTGACATATTTGGAAAGATTAGATATATAAAACTGTACAATTCCTAGTTATGGTCTATTCTTGTATTTGGGTATGTCCTTGGTCTCATTAAACCCCTGAGGAAGCCAGATAGGGCGAAATACGTCGGGTACTGTGAGATATCTTCTGAACATATGTTAAATAGCTTTGTACTAAAGAATCAATGTACATTAATAGGTGTTTTATTGTTGCTATATGTTCATTTAATTGTGCTTAGAACAGTTGTTCTTTGTTGCAGTTAGGACCATTTTAAAATATTTTGAGAATAAATATTTGCCCGCAAAGCCTGTCTTCTACTCTCCTATGTATTTTTGTCACCCTTATCCACAATGTCACCCTAATCTGTGTTGTCACCCTCATCCATAATGTTACCCTAATCTGTCTTGTCATCTCCCACTGTGGAGCCCTTTGTTACCCTAATCCATATTGTCACCCTAATCCACGTTTCCATCCTAATCTGTGTTGTCACCCCCTGATGTGGAGAGTGTTGTCTTCCTGATCCACTATGTCACCCTAATTGATGTTGTTACTCCAATCTGCCTTGAGACCATAATCTGTGTTATCATTTTATTCTGTGTTGTCACAAATTGTCACATTGGTCATAAAATGGTTGGTAAAGGAGAGGGTATAAGAGACTCAACAGAACAAAGGTTGCAAGCGTCTCGAGTCACTTCATCCAGGTTCCAGGGAGCAAATGATGGAGACACTAGTAAAAAGCGATCTCTAGTTATAATTTATAGTTATCAATTTAAGTTTGATCTGACAAAGGAGAATGTTCTTTTCCAGATGAGCTTCCTGGAAGGAGGTAATAGGTGGAAAGTTGGAAATTGCAGCCTCGGAAGGATGGAACGTCGATATTCCTGGTTACCCTAAGTAGGGTTTCTTTAATGCATAATCAATAGAGCTTCACAATGATGTCCCTGAGAAGGCTGTTAGAGGTGCGTCTGGTAAGAGCCCTATAGAAACAGTCAAATTCCAGGCATTCCTATTGAGAAAAAGCTCCTGGAATAAGGCATTAATAGTGGCCTGTACTAGCTGAGTCTTTTTTATATATGGTAATAGTTCCATCTAAGGGCGATGGTTATATTTGCAGATCGAGCTGATGGCTGCTAATATTAGGAGGAATTATATTGAATAATGTTGGGCAGTTGCTCTTTGGGACTGGTGGTTTGTGTTGTAGCTATGTTGAAGGATAGCTCATGATATTAGAGTTTAATTAAAAATCTTACCTGTTTTTGAATATAAAGAGGCTTAATACAATCGATACAAACAATGGATACTAATAAGACTTATGGAAATAAGGGTAGCCAATACCAAAGCTCATTGATATAAAATATAAATTAATGACAAGGAATAGCTAATAAAAAGGTAAATAAAGACTTTTAAAATAAAGATGGGTTACATTTAGGGATGAGCGCTCACCGAAAGTATAAGCGAGAACGGCCGGTGTAAATTCGCCAAACGAGATCAAATTTTTTTTTTAAATGTTTTGTAAAAAAAAGGTGCAGGCTGTGCTGATTAATGAAGCCCAGTGACCATGGGAACTGAACTGCAGATGAACTCTCAATAAAGAATCTCCATTGAGAGTTCATCTGCAGTTCCACTGCGATCACCCTATTCTGCGTTGTCACACTAAACTGGGTTGTCACCCTAATCCAAATTGTCGCCATTGTCAAAAAATGGTTGGTAAAGGAGAGGGTATAAGAGACTCAACAGAACAAAGGTTGCTAACACCTCGAGTCACTTCATCCAGGTTCCAGGGAGCAAATGATGGAGACACTGGTCAAAAGCGATCTCTAGCTATAGTTTATAGTTATCGTTATAAGTTTGATCTGGCAAAGGAGAATGTTCTTTTCCACATGAGCTTCCTGGAAAGAGGTAATAGGCCCCAAAGATTGAAGAATGTATTCTACATTTTTGTCTGTTGGAGTATAGGCAGGTGGAAAGTTGGAAATTGCAGCCTTAGAAGGATAGAATTAAATTCGCCAAATGAGATCGAATTTAAAAAAAAAAAAAAAAAAGATTGCGGGCTGTGCTGCATTTATTGATCAGCTCAGTGTGTGATCCCTGGCACTAGAGGTTAAATGGGGACAAGTCTCCCTATTCAAAACCTCTAGTGCTCTCTGACTGGCTGAGGAAAGCTTTCTTGTCAAGCTGTGCTTATCAGCCCGGTGATCGTGGGAACTGAACTGCAGATGAACTCCCAATAGAGAAACTCCATTGAGAGTTCATCTGCAGTTCTACTACGATCCCCAGGGATCGCAAACAGGAGGATTCCCAGGGCAGCCCTGAAAATCCACTGTGATCCCGGAGGCACTAGAGGTTAATTAACCACTATTCCCGGGGATCGTAATGATTTCCTCGATCTTCTAATGG
Source organism: Pyxicephalus adspersus (assembly GCF_032062135.1). NCBI lineage: Eukaryota > Metazoa > Chordata > Amphibia > Anura > Pyxicephalidae > Pyxicephalus > Pyxicephalus adspersus. The sequence continues at coordinate 74,975,067 of NC_092865.1, read as the reverse complement.
TTTCCTGAAATCAGTCAAATTCGCAAAATTCAGACCCATCGGAAGTTCAAGGGCCTATCTTGGCACATGCTGGTGCTCCGCAGATCCCTGAAACCACTACTAAAATCTCATTGCTTTCAAAATGTCCTCTATCAATGGGGATTTCCTTTCCAGTTTACAGCCTACAAAGATACACCTGAGAGCAACCCCTAACAGCATAGGAGGCCCATAAGGCAGTCATGAGAGGGTACTTTATAAAACATAGTACTCCCCTCAAAAGAGCTAGACAACAAGAAAGAACCTCCTTAGGCAGAATAATGAAGTAGTGTAAGAACATGAATGGGACCCCACAGTTGAGAGGGGACAGGAACTGAACTCCACGAGGAATCGCTAACCAGCTCTGTATATTAACAAAGCAAAGGCCACACTAACCACATGCAGAAGAATGTATTATGAGTATGGAAACAAATGTGGCCACCTACTGGCGAGAGCGGTACGGGGCAGATAGAATGCACTTTTGTACCATTTCTAGTAGACCAGTAGGGAAACAAATGTCATCAAATCCGAGATATCGATGAGGACTTTAGGAAATACTATATGACCCTGTATAATTTTCAGAACACATATCACTCAGCCCAGAACTCAGCAAAGTTAAAATGCCCAAACTTTAGAAGCCTGCTACAGAGAGAGGAGATACAAGGAAAAATTGCTAGTACCCCCTCAGACAAGGCTCCAGGCCTTGATGTGTTCACACTAGAGTATAAGCAGTTTCAGGAGGTCTTACTCTCCCATCTGGTTCAAACATACAACACTATTTCAGAAGGCAGCAGCTTTCTTCTAGACTTGCTTACGGCTTATTTAACTTTAATACTGAAGGACAGAACTGAAATTTGGACATAGGACAAATATGATTGCAGCTTTTGCAGATGATCTCATGTTCTTTTAAAATCCACAAAACCTCAGTAGTCAGACATTTTCTAAATGCTGTTAACTCTGGCATACCATTGCTCGGAAGGTTGAGCATCTACCCCTCTACTTGTATTATAAATAAAATAATGCTGATGGAAGACCTTAGTGCGAGTCTTCATGATAGAGATGAAAAGATGAAAAACTTGTGGTACTATTGGAAATTATTCCTTCACTCCCCAGTATGGGAGGTATATGTGTTCCTGAATAGCTACATTCAATGTAATTATTGTAAACTTCACTGATGTATGTCCTCCAACATGTATGTACACCATGGTTTGGCCTTTGCTGTATATTGTCAATGTAACCCTTGGGGCAATCTTGTTACCCTTGTTATAAAAAACAAAAACGCAAAGAAATCTGTGTGGATTGTAGAAGAATTAAATTATATTGAATAGATGCTTTGCTGCAAGGGGGTCACAGGTCGCGCCCCCTAGGCTATCCCCACCAGGGGGAGACATGGATCAGATGTCTTCCGCAAATTTTCAAGGACAGTGAAATTATAGAGGTGGCCTCTGGGTGGCAGTGTACCTGGAAGCAGGTCTATAGGGCAGTCTTAGGCCCGGTGGGAAGGAAGAACAAGAACAAGAAGTCGGAATAAGGAATGGGCAGCTTCTCTAGGGATGTACCAGCAATATGGAGAGGTAGTGAGTTTACTAAACAATCTTTAAAACATTTTTCACCCCACAGTTCAAACAGAGACCCATATTCCTCCTTCTTGACTTTTATGCAACTGACAGCCTTGAAGAGCCCAATTGCATCAGCTCTTCTGCCCAAACGGGAGGTGGACTGGGTGCAGGGATAGCCAGGCCTTCGGCAAAGGCAGTTGGCCTTTACTGTGATCAATCCAGATAGTTAACATAATCATTTCATCCAGAGTCTCTGGAAGTGGGGAATTGATCAGGATGTTTTTGATGGTATAAGATAGGCCCCAACGGAATTGGCTTTTGGGAGCAGGGTCATTCTATTGAGAGCTGACAGCCCAGTGGCAGAACTCTACTGCATACTCCTATGCCCGTCTGTTGCCTTGTCGGAGACTTCTTAGTTTAGTTTTAGTTTTTTAAGACTCCCATGGCCTTAAAAAAAGTATCCACAGAGGAGAGGGGAGGATCTCCCTATGGCAAATAAAAAGGCCCAAGTCTGGAAATCTCCCTGGAGAAGGGATACGACCATGCCGACCCTCTGTGTCTCCGTTTCTGATGAGATTGGTCAAAGCTGGAAATAAAGTTTGCAGGATTGCATGAAATTCAAAAACTGGCAGCACTCCCCAGAAAACTTCTAAGGACGGGGAACCTTGGGTTCAACAGGACTGGCAGCTGCCACAGCAGGAGCAAAGTTTTTCCTCTGGCCTTCCTGCATGGTGACTTCCTGTGCCAATTGATTAACTGCACCAGTCAGGAGCCCGACTTGCTCCTGTAAATCCTCCATGCGTTTTTAATAATAATTTCGGCCTGTTACAATGTAAGGCCTGGATCTATGTCAGTATTCCCCAGACACCAATCCCCTAATCTATGCCGCAGTCTTTGCCTATAGCAGCCCCCACTCCCAGCACTTGGTTGCCCCCAGGAATTGGTGTCTGGAGATAGATTTTATTTTTCCATTTTACATTTCCGAGCAACTTCAAATGTGGTAATATATGTACTAACCATTATTGACCAACTAGGGGTTGGATTACGTATCTAGGAGGTTATATTTATGTATTATGAATCAAATCCAATTGCATGTTCCGGACTTGTTTGAGCTAAATATATTTGTCCAATAAAGATTTAATGTATATTTCAAACAAGTTTTTATGCTGTTAAAGCTAGGCATTTAAATGATATATATTGGCATCACTTTGGACCATTTTAATATCCAATAGCGGATGGTTCAGTGAATATGTGCCATTTAGTGCTTAGATGCATTTAAATAATAAGTGCCTAAATGCGTTTAAATAAATACAAATGTACGCAATTGCTTCAGCTCAAATGCTGTGTATCTAATAATAAATATGTATTTGACTATTTAGCAGATTTAAAAAAATGAAACATTATGCAATCTGAAATCAAGTATGGAAGGTATTCTGGCAAGAAAGTATTGAAGCACAGTGCATTCTTTTGTTCTTTTTTTAATGTGTACACTGCTGCGTGAAGTATTTTCCCCTTTGGGAATGATTTGCCACACCTCAAACCAAAAATAAGAAAGGACACAAATGAAACCCACTGAACTTTGCCAAAATCTCAAAGCATATACTTTTTTTTTTTTTTTTGCTCTGGGATACTTTACTGACAGGATACACACAATTTAGTCATCTGAGTCAAAGCTGGAAGAATTTTTTTTGCTAGGAAAAACTTCATCTGCTGTGCTTCCGACAGTTAAGGCAATCTTTAAATCTAGAATTTAAAGCATCCTGGGGAAAACAACAAAAGACAATTTTAACATAAGCGTTTTGTCCTAGAAAAAGAACGAATAAGAAAGACTGCTCAGGTATGGAACTACTGCATATTTAGAAATACAAACCAAGGGATTGTTTGTTGAAGTTAATGTCTACACCTTTCCTAAAATCAATTAGCTGCATTTATTGTGAGATGTTATGTGCATGTCAGCTATTACAGATGTGGGTTTTGTAAAAAATAAAACAAACACATAGATTTATAAGCATCTGGGACAGGGGCCAAAACACTTTGTTGTATCATATCCTGTTATAAAACTGATAGATTTTGATAGGCTAAGCAATAATTGAAAACATATATGTGCCTTTGGAAAATAAAGTTTACCAGTAAGCATCTCTGAATAGAGAATATTAAAAAGACCATGCAGTAGGCAAGGAGTTTACGGAGTAATCCTGAAGCACAGCAATAGTTACTATCTTTAGGCATGCTTACCCACAAAATAGGTACAAAGAAAACCAATGTATAATAAAAACTGCATTTGAATAATAAAGTGATAACTTTATTAATAATACAGAAAAATCTGTTCTTTATTATGTATTGCATTATTGAAAAAAACAAGTTTTCAGGTACTGTTAAATACAGTATACACAAACTTTTTTTACTGACTTTAATGGCTGCATATGTGTTTCAAATTCATAGAAATTTGTGAGGCTGAAAATTAGAATAACAGCCAACTAAATTCTAAAAGAAATCAGCAGTTAACTATTTATATTTTAGCATGTCATGCTCACTTTGGGAATACTTTAACTGTATATATTTTTTTATATTTCTAATTGCAGTGTTTGAAGAATGATTAGAATGGGCATATATATTCAGTTGGTAATTTTGGTTTTAATGCTTACAAAAAGATGCCTCAGCCAATATGAAGAATATGATTATGACACTGATTATAATCCTGAGCAAGAGAATGAGCCACCTTTTCATTTCTCAGGTATCACAGATTATAATGTTCCAGGTGTTCCATACACAACAGACTGTGCAAGGGAATGTTATTGCCCTCCATCATCAATAATCACAATGTACTGTGACAATAGAAAGCTCAGGACCATTCCACAGGTCCCATCTCGGATTCAGCAGCTTTACCTTCAGCACAATGTCATTGAAGAAGTAAAAATGAAGTCCTTCATTAATGCCACCAATCTTAGGGAAATTAATTTAAGTTACAACAGACTCAAATTCCAAAACATTGATAGTGGTGTTTTTGCGAAATCTCCTCATCTTTATCAAATCTACCTGAACAACAATGAATTAGAAGAGATACCATCTCCCTTTTCTACATCAATTGAAAGAATCTTTCTTGGAAACAACAAAATTAACAAAATAAAGGAGCAAGATTTTCAGGGGTTAGTAAATGTCACTATGCTTGACCTTTGCAATAATGTCATTGAGAGCATCAAGGGAAAAACCCTCATGAAATCAACAAAATTAATGCAGCTTAATATCTGTAACAACAAACTAAGTGCTATGCCTGCAAATCTTCCCCCTTCTCTAATGTATCTGTCTCTGGAGAATAATTCTATTTCCAAAATTCATGAAGATTATTTCACAAAGCTTCCTAATCTTATTGCAATTCGAATGTCATACAACAAGCTTGAGGAGGTTAGTTTGAACATGTTTAATCTTCCACAACTCATGGAGCTGAACCTGGGTCACAACAAACTGAAACGTGCGTTTTATGTCCCTCGGTCACTTGAGCACCTCTATTTGCATGACAACGAATTTGAAAGTAAGTAACTTTTCACTGTGTTTAAAAAATGTAAATAGACATGCATGAATTTTTATTGTGTTAAAAATATTCTGCATTTTGAGGTGCCAGGATTGCAAAGAATGAAAAAGCAGCAGAAATGTATAACTAGAAAGCAAGGAAATTTTAGGAAAGTCAGAATGCCATGATATAATTGCAGTGTTATATTTAGGTTCTAACTTCCTCTAACCTCTACTGTTAACCTCCAAATTTTGTTACCTTTAGATAGTGTGATGAAGGGTTAAAGTCTTGACAGATACTGTTGTCAGTTACTTTTTTTCCCCTTATTTACTGTTCAATGTCCTTGGGACAACCTTTTACCCCCAGATAGAAAATAGAAGGAAGACAGGGAAAGTGAAGGAAACTCTTTAACAGAATCACAAGCCTAATTAAAAAATGTTTTCAGTTAAAGTAAGGCAATGCTAGGATCCCTGTAAGTTACTTTTTGTTCCCAGTTTTCACGATATACATTATCCATCATTTCCTGTCTGGTTTAAACTGATGACCAGAACAAAACGTAAGCATTACTCCAGGTCCAGGATAACAGTGTAAGCAGACAGGGATATTAAAGCGTACCTATACTCACAAAATCAACTTTGCCTTATAGATAACTTAAGCCCAAATTATAATCATCTGAATCTTTCAGCTTGCTGGGAGTGTCAAACTCAAATACACCGAGGGCCAAAATTAAAAACTTAGACAAAGTCAAGGGCCAACCTTGAAATTTATTAAAAAAAAACTGAGGAATTTTTTCCTTCTCATTAGATATAAACCCTTTTCATATGGAAAGAAAGAGATTTTGCTTCACATTCAATCTGGAACAAGCTTATAATAGAGAAAGAGGCATAAATGTTTAATATATTAAAAATATAATAAAAATAATATTATAATATATATATTAAATAATAATATTATATTAAAAATTAATTTTATTTAAGAAAAAATCTTATGCCTCTATTTGTAGCCTTCTGAATTAAATTTCAGTGGAAATTTTTTTGCACAGGCTAACAATAATAATATTCTTCTATGAAAGTCAAATCATTTAAGTCCATGCCTTGGAGTAGCAAGGAAAAGAACAGCTGAGGGGGAGTGCTGGAAATGCCAGACACAGCCAATGCAGAGCTAAATCTTATGAGTGGCCCGCCGCTGAAACTCCCTTTTCATTGAAATAGCGCTGCTAGTAAAATTCCCGGCATTATTTGCGTCTATAAAACAGTCCAATGCGGGGCCATGCATAGGCAGGTTTGGGCCCTGGGGCAGAGTTTGAAACCCCTGGCCTAGGTGGTGAATTGCAATCCGGGAAATGCCATCCTTGGTGGGAGTGTTTCTAATTCACGCCCACTGCCCTAATTATGCAGATTTTCTTTTTCTTTCCTTGCTTGGGACTTTCATGTCACTCAAGTTGGACTTCTCAGTCTGCAGCTGCTTCTTTTCAGCTGTGAGCTCTGTGCAGAGAACTCCAGTTAGTGAGGGGGGAAGAGGGGGAGTAGGGGCAGTGGGTGGAGGTCAGGAGAGGAAAAAAAAGTAAATTTGCCAGTCATAAGCTGGCAGCTTCATAACACTTCATAAATCATTATATTTTTCATGGACACAAGCTGACCCAGCCAGTGCCACCAGGGAAGACTGATATTTTAGTGCAGTAACAAGTCAGTAACAATAAATTATTAATTGAAAGACAAGTTTTTAAGTATAGTTCCTTTCTAACTCTCCCCCACTCTGTCAAAAATAAAAATGATGCTATGTTTTTCTCACCCACACAAAAAGACCAAAAAAAACAGCAAATAGAAAAAAAGGGAAATTGGAAAAAGCTCATTTCCTGGCACTCCTGATAGCACACAAATGGATCAGCTCTGCCTCATGACCCCCATGGGACCACCCTCCTAAAGATATAAAAGTAATCTTTCACTTTTCTGCAGGTGTTCTTTTTCTGTCCTTGCTCCATAAACAAGCATTTCTTTCCCCTCTACTGCCCCCCTTGTTCAGCCTCTCCAATCGTTACTGGTAAATTCATGATGTTTGGGATCCCTGGAGCCCAGGGTATGGTAAACAGCCCCTTAAACAGCCCCTTTGTTGCAGGTAGGTGAGCAGGGAGGAACTGCTTAGCTGTTTTCCCTTGCCTGTTTTCTTTAGCGTCCAAGGCAGTTGTACAGAGCCTTGCACGTGTACAGCAATTCACCTCACAGCCATTATGTACCGGCAATAATAGAGGTGAGTTTGGAAAAAAAGATTGTATTCTATGCTGCCTGTAGCATCCCTGTGGCCACCTACTGGTTGGCTGTTGAAATTGTGGTCTGAGCCTCAAGTATAGGCAATACAAAAAATGCTTTTGTTTCACTTGTTTGTACATACCGTACAATATGGCAGATTAGGGTGGGTTTCTGTCCGATGGTATTTCTACAAGTATTTTGTTGCTTTTTATTGATATACCGCAGCCTTATAAACATCCTGTGAAAAATGTGTTTGTGGTGTGTGCATGTGTATATATATATGCTACTTTCCTGTTCTTTGCTTTTTAAGATTTCAATTGGTAGCTTGCTTACTTCCACTTCCACCAGACACAGAAGTTGCAGCATGGGTAGGGGATTGATTTGGAAGATGTCTGCTGCTTTTTGCTTAATGTGGTTACTTTCTGTTGGGAGATAAAGCCCTCTAAGAAAAGCATGCCAGGAATTCTGAACATGCGTCTATGTTTTGTCTGCCATTTCTCTAAAAGAGGGTATGTCTGAAGGACGTGGCTCTATGTATGCCAGACAGCAAAGGGAAATCTCGTGCTGTTTCAGAAATCAATCAGCAGACTATTCTACCATTGAAGTATGCTGGGTGTGTGGCGCTAAGGCCTTGCCCCCCAAACTAATCTGTGCATCTTGCTTTAAAGAAGCAAGTAATGTTAAGGAAGTAGAATCAAGGGAGTTCTAAAACAACACTGACCAAGCTGTCAGAATGTACAAATGGACTATATCCACGGCTTTTAAAGAAAGCTGCATTTTGAGGATCAGGAGTTGTTGCAGGATTTTAAACTTTTGCAGAAAACAAAAACTTAGGATTTTAATGGTGAGAAGGATGGCTGACACTTTTGATTTTTCCTTGGTGGCTCTCTTTATTAAAACCCTTAGGGAGGCTATCCAACAGCAAGAGGTGGGTCCTTTTTCACCTAAGAGGAGTTACTTCCCAAATTTTAGGAAAGGAACGTCCATCATTTTCTTTTATGGATTCGCTGGATCAGTGTCTATATGGAGACTTGAAGCAAATCTACACGACATTGGAACTAGTCGTTGCTAAGCAGTGATATTAAGATTGGAGTCCAGGACGTTGTTGAGATGGGCAGATAATTTACAGGTCCTGTGCACTGCCAAAATGCTATATGGGAGAAGGTATACAGAGAATCACGAGAGGAAAGATGAGGTTTTCTCACAGCTATGTCAAAGGCCATGTTACATCCAACTCTCTCAAAAACTTTTTTGAGATGCAAGAGATTTCCTATCAAGAGATTCTTTTGGCCTTCAGTAAAGGAAATCTTAATATACTTTATGCTGAACTCCAAAACTAGAAGTGGATAATCCACAAAGGGTGTAAGTTGTCATGCTTGAAAATAGGGAACCAGTAGGGGTGTGATATTGGGGATAACAATATTTCTCCCATTAAATGTAAAGGTTCTAAATGTCTTTGTTTGAAAATTGTCTCTGTAACAGACCAGGGTCATACATTACCCCTTATGAGATATTTCTTGATCTGACAACCAGCATCCTTCCAGACCCTCTAGTTTACTAGCCTCAGGAAAGCCAGAAAACCATATTTACCTGTTCTGGTGACCCATACATCCCAGACATACCTAGTTTGGTCTCTGTTAATGCCATATTTTGAGGTGATTAATATTCTGTGGTTGGTAGTTAATAAAACCCGAACATATAAAGTTATGAATATTGATAGAACAAGGGCCTCCTGGGCATAGATCATCATAATCCATGTGGACACTGCCCCTCAGACAGCCCCCACCCTGCTGTCATTGGATTGTCTTAATAGTTCCACCTCTGTGGTTGGCATAGAAAAAGCCATGTAGGCCTAGCAGAGACAGCTCTCACTGATTTCATCCTGTTCCTAAGGACAATGGCACTGACACTGAGCACTGCAGAGAGCCCAGTGACTCTGACTAATACCTTGGACTTTACACAGCAACCTGGACCAAGCAAAACCAAATAAACACTAATCAAAGAACAATAACAGAACAATAGCAATAGGGTGAAATAAAAAAGAAAAACTGTGAAATAATACTTAGGTAGCTAAGTATTATTTCACAGTTTTTCTTTTTTATTTCACCCTATTGCTATTGTTCTGTTATTGTTCTTTGATTAGTGTTTATTTTTCTGTATTTGTTTTTTTTTGCTCTGTGTTTTTACTTAATAAACATAATAAAAAGTGTAAGCTGAGTCTCTGAATGCTCTAAGTAGAAATAGTGTAACTTGCGTACCAGAAACGCTACTATAAACATTGTGATTGCTCAGACATCCCTGTCTGGGGTTGCAGTGGGTGACACTAAAGAAGCAGAAACATAACTGCGGTTCTCAAAGGTAACAATGCGTGCTTCCATCTAAGCATCTGGTGGCAGTCTACCCATGATGGTGTGTTTGGCAAGGGTTACCAGATGGGTTAACCTTGCCCCATGATGGCCCCTCCTCATCCTGCTGGTGGATGGACTGTTGCTAAGCGTGACAGAAAGTCTTTGCGCAAGGGTGTGGGCTGAGAGGTCGTTCATCACAGAGGGTGCTATGGGTAGCTCAATGATGATGTGAGCCAGAGAAGGGCAAAGTGCACAATCTAAGCAACAGCCTGGTTTTCTCCAGAGGTAAAGATGTTGCACTACAAGCTGTTGCCAGGTTGCGGTCTCTTGGCACACTAGGGTTGGCAGAACAATGTGCTGTACTGAATCAGCATGCAAAGAATAGTAAAGGCCAGAGTCGAAGCAGACTGCAGAAAAATTAAGTTGGGAACAAAGCCATGGGTCAAGTACCAGAAATCCCGAAAATAGATTATGGTGACACGGGGGTCATCGAAGACATAGGGGAACACAGGAAGCGACAGGAGGCACGGGTGACATGGGGGTCACTGAAGACACATGGGAACAAAGAAGACACAGAGGCATGGGTGACACTGGAACAGCACAAGGGTAAAGAAAGGGAAACTACAGACTGGCCAACAAAGGGTTAGCACAGGAGCTAGACTGCAAAATCACTCAATTAACTGTAAGGTGTATAACAAATGCTCATGGGGCTTGGCAGTAGTGGAGAAACATTGCATAAATGCTAAATGCTGTGTCTGAGTCAGCTAAATAGCTAAGGGCTATTAAGATGTTAACTCCTGATTGGCTGGCAGGAGGGGCGATATTGATAAAAACTTGGAAGAGCAAGTGGTACCGGGATCACAAATATCCGCATGTGCAGGATAGAGGCACCGGCACTTTAGCAAGCAGGAGATAAGTGTGACATAAGTAAAGCTTTTTGAAGGTGCATCCATCCGGGGGATCAGAGATATGGACAAATACAAAATTTTCAGCATTTGTAAAAGTATGGTGACACCCTGAGTGATTTCAATCATATCACAAACTGGATAAAGTTTGTCCAGCTCTCCAAGATCCTGGTACGTTCAAAGTTGTGACATACAGAGAAAAGGTTGCAATTGTTTTTTTGTAACCTTCTGTAAAAATTGATCCAATCCTGTATAGATCATAAGAGAATATTATGATTTATGGGTAAAAAGGATATAATTCTTTCAACATTTTGTTTGTAAACGTGTACTACAAATAATATTTTCTATATTTGTGCTGAAAACTCTTTCTCTGGCTTTTATTTATTTACCTTTATATAAACCAGAGTTAGGCACAATCAAAAAATAGAGTCTCTCTGATGGGTTTACAATAGGTCAGTTTTAGACCTGAAAGACAATAAAGTCCTTTGTTCACACTAGGAATTTTTGTATGATATATTGCAGATGACTTTGTCAGTTGTTTGTCTGTCTGACTGGATATTTTCAATAGACCCCCAATCATATGTGCAGGGAATTATGCAGATTCGAACAGTTAGGCTGCTTTCAGTAGTAAGAGCAAGAAAGCAGATTAGGGTCAGCAAGATGGGTTAAGGTCAGTTCTGGACCTGGCCACAAGTTTTTTTGCTTACACTATAAATTTTGTATGATAATATTGCAGATGACTCAGTTGTTTGACTAACTGGATGATATCAATTGACCCAGTTGTACCTCCTTGATCCTTGGGGTTGCTGCTTGTTGAAGTAGACTGTTTTACCTTGGTTAGTCTGGCAAGGACTAGGATTCCAGTCACCGTAGATGCTTCAAAGTTTGGAGAGCCCATTGCTTGATATCAAATGCAGGATTTTTTTTTTTGCCTTTTTCTCTTAAGCTACGTACACACTTCCAATTATTATCGTTTGTAAACGAACGACGAACGATCCTGCATGATATCTGCGAACGATTGTATAGCACCGATCCTGTACATACAGATAACGACACGATCGTTCAAAGATATTGTACACGCGTATATATACACACAGTATATATGAATATATATATATATATATATATAT
>NC_092865.1:74910437-74962882 GCF_032062135.1 Pyxicephalus adspersus | reverse complement strand
GTCGTTGGTTACTTTTTTTACAAACGATTTTTGGCCAATCGGTCGTTCGTCGTTTGTTCGTCGTTCATTTCCAACGATAAAAATTGGACGTGTGTACGCAGCTTTAGGTGTCTCTACCCCAATCTGTTAATTTGTTAGCAGTTCTGGGAAGCCTTGAAAGTCCTCACTTATCTTTTCTTATCAGCAGAAAGTCAAAGTACTCATGGACAACAAGACAGAGGTTTCCTACTTCCTCGGACAAGGTGGCATGAGCATTGTCTGTTTGTATCAAGTCACAGTCATATTTTTTCAGTGTATGCTGCTTTAATTGATCTTTTGCCTGAAACCTTGACTCTGCTTTTGTCTTGAATACCTTGAATACCTCGTTTGGTAGACTGATTAACTGTGAATAACCTGGCTCTGTAGTCCGGAATTGTCTCTGCTGGAGTCTTGGTACTGCATCATCTGTGGGCTCCTAGTCCTCTGCCAGTCCATTGCCTTGCACACAGAAGTCTTGGGGACAACCGTGTGTAGGGTCAGTGCAACTAGCCTCCTGAGGCTGAACAGGGGCTTTCTATAGATGAACACTGCAGCATTAGATCGGGGAACTGGTGTCTGGCGAGTACTGTTGCTGAACCAAGGGCTTAGAAGAGTCCAAGGTTTTATTTTTGTTAATCCATCACCAGCACAGGTTCTAGCATTTTCTGCACTCAGATTTGGAAAAGGGAGGTCCAAGTGTCAGCCCTATCATCCCTCACAACCACCAAGTGGGTGGAGCATCCTTTGTTGCACTTCAAAGCAGTAAGGAAGTTGAAGGCTTCATTAAAGTCTCTCTTTCCAGCATAGGACTTGAAAATTCACATGGAGCCTCTTTCCATCTAGTTGAGGTCTGCTGAATGGAAAAAATTGACTTGAAAGATGGTTTTCTTAATCACTGTTACCTTGACAAGATAGGTTTCAGAGCTATGGATTCTTTTGGCATTGAGTCATATTGTTCCCATCTTCCTGGAAATATCCTGCTACTTCCATCACTGGATTTCTTGCTTAAGATAAATTCTGTGCATTGCTTCAACAAGGAGGTCATTCCTCAGAGTTGAGAGCCTCATTTTCTGACAGATCTTTGAAACATGGTGAAGTTTTTTCTCCACCTACTTGCAAAGAATGAAAGTTTTTAAAAGTTTGAATAATCTTTTCATACTCTATAAGAGCCCTGTGAGGAACACAGCTGTATCACCAATAGATTTTGCCTCCTGGATCCTAAAAGCCATGTGGCATGCTTATGCCATGAAGGGCTTAGTTCTATTGTAGGACGTCAAGATACATTCAACTAGGAAAAGTGGTACCTCTTGTGCTTCATTTGCAAAGGCCTCTACTGAAGTGATCTGTAAAGCAGGCAGTTGGAAGTCTCCAAGCATGTTTATTGAGACTTATAAGATTGAGTGGATCACTGTGATTTGTTCACCAGTTTCTGTTGCATTATTTATTTTCTCCTATTTCTTTACTGGTTTATTAATTGCTATCCACCATTTGTGTTCTGTTAGGAGTTCCCAGGAATATAGAAATAGTTATCATACTTACCTGTAATTTTCCTTGCCTGGCAACTCCTGGACATATTTCTCTCTCTCTTGTCCGGTTGTGAGCTTGCTAAAAGACTTGCGGGCAAGTCAGAGCTTACTTTTATAGTTTTGAGAAAGAGGTACTATGTGAAATGAGGTGGAGCTAACTCATTTGTTGCAAATTACTGTTATGATAACAATTTTCTGTAATTGTGCTTTAAACAAATGATTATTACACAGTTCCAACAACTACAAAAATCTGGTCAAATGATGCAGGCATGTTGTACCACAAACGTTGTTTGGATAACCAGTAAGTGTTTAAAACTGGTTTTGTTTGATAAGCAGTTATCCATGGGCAAAGGAATATATTTTTGGCTGATTTTCTTAAGAAGCTGAAAATGCTCACATAATAATTATTACAATGATCATTCCATTCAATTATCCAAACCCATGCAGGGAATTAGGTATAGATAAATAGAGTATGGACATCCTCAGCTCTATTAGTAACTCTAACTTTGTACCTTTACTAAACAAAAAAAAAAACTCTGGTAATACTATCAAGCCCAGATCATTGCTCCACAATTTGCCTGATTTGTTAAAGTCTTCCAAGACTGTAAACGATAGACTGGGTAAGCCTGGGTGATCCAGCAAACCTGGAATAGATTTTAGTCATGCATTAAAAACATTTGCCAAACAATAGCCAATTATTTTTTCTACAAGTGAGTAAATGAAGGAGGGCTTTGTACACCAAGACCATAGCATAAAACAAAACATCTATAAGCTCTATTGAGTGGAGTACTCTTCTCCTCCTGTGCCGTTAATTGTACCTGTCAAGCATAAATACTTGTTAACTGCACCCTCTATTTATTGTACAATGCTGCAAAATGCATTTTCGGGCTTGATAAATAAATGCTAGTAATAAAAGCATCTGTTCTTTTGAAAGTAATTTTTTCTGACAGTGACTCCTAATAGGATTCCTAAAACAAACATGTAGCCTTGTTCTTTTTTGTGTTCTATCAGCAGTCACCCTTTCAGATGCGGGACCCAAAAGCTATGTACACACTTTGGATAATTTCCACCTGAGATGTACTGTCATGCTCATCTCAGGAGAAAATCTAGCATGTGTACAGTTGTCCAATAATGTTGTTTATCAATTTGACATGGTTGATTGATTAACAACTAATTGAGAACAACCGCTGGGGAAGGAGCACAGCAGGATGTTGTTTTCTTGTTTTCCCTCTCGCATTCCTATACAAATGAACAGTTTGGTGTGTACAGTGCTTATTTGTTCCACTGTCATTGGAAATTATCACAAAAGATTGTCTCTAGCAACTGAAATTTGATGTCTGTATGGGACTTAGGACTTGAGGTCTTTTCTCACCAAAAGCTATAAAAAGTCTCTGGCCCCATGGTCCAGACAAGGAATTTAATAATATCTGGGAAAACAACAAAGTTTATTTGCTCCATTGCAGACATGACCCCTAGGCATGTGAGAAACCTAGGTTTCCTGTACCATACACATACCTGCCAGGCAGCAGCTATTTATGAATACACAATACATACAAAAACACAATTATATTTTGCCATAAGTCTACTATGTAAGTAAATATAATGTTCTATGGTTGCAGAAAAAAGTAATCTGTCTCTTTCTTACAGCTTTAAATATAACACTGATGTGTCCAGTAATGGATAGAATGCACCGACTGACCTATCTCCGTGTGGATCAAAATAAACTGAGGCGTCCAATAAGCACTTTAGTTTTTCTCTGTTTTCCTCATATAAATAGTATCTACTATGGTGAGCAAAAGCATATTGCTGGGGAAACAAATGTGCCACTCATTCCTCAGTACCCATTTACTGAAGAGGACAGGGATGATTATGATGATTTTTCACAATATCACAGAGAGGATCATGAATCATTAGCAGGTGAACCTGCTGGGGATACAGATGAAGATAATTACTTTGATGAGTACTCTTATTGAAAAAAAACATTAACTGGTGGGTAGTCTCATTGCAGCGCAAATGTCATTTTATTGCTGTTTTATTAAAAGCTTTTTTTTATCCATATCAATAACTAGCACATGTAGATTGATTGTTCTAAGTGTATAATCACATGTATAATCAAGAAGATATGTACTATAGTTTTGTAGTGTTTCACAAACCTTTCCCTCTTTTGCTTTCTTTATATATGTAAAATGTGATAATAAGCCTGGCAAAGCCAAGGTTCAGACATTGCCAACACTGTACCAAGCTAATGTTAATAAATTGCCTACTTATTATTGACCTATGCAGCAATCTACTTAGAACCTCAGGATTTTTAAGATCAGTTTATACTGCCAAAGTTAGCCATGTTGAGTTTATAAAAGCAAGAGATGCTTGGAGGACATGGGTGTTTATTAAACATGTGAACTGTTGAAGCTGTAAACTGCTTATCACATTAAGAAACATAATTATAAATGGTATTTACATTCTTTGACTGTATTCCACTAAAATCAAAAATTAAAATGCAAGAAAATCTTGCCAGATTGAATGTTTGCCAATTCTGAATTGTACAGTAGTACTTTTACCCTCTCCTGTGGTGGTACCTGTAAAAGAATGCTGAGGGGTGAGAGCTTGTGTGTGTGTGTTCCTACCATACTAGGCCCTTCCTTTCCCAACAGTAGGGGGGACATACTTGGGGGAAAGGTGCTGATCCCTAACCCCTGTCCCCAAATACTTGTGGGGCTCATTTGAAACCTGGACACCCCATAAGAATTTATTTTCACGGATGGGCAGATGGCTTGCAGAGAATAGAGTGTGGTGAGGTATCTGGCTAAAATCTGTTTCTATTCTTTAAATGCACACAAAGATGCCTAATATGTTGAACAATCTTTTGTGGTGTGAATACATTTAACTGGCTAATTTGGACAAAATTGCCAATGAGTGAAGTATATGAGCCAGAGACATTTTGGGAATCAGAGTCAATTTTAAGAATTTGGAAACTATGGGTCTCAATATATTTTTATAAACTGTTGACTTCAATGGGAAAAAGGAACATTGAATAATTGCAGTAATAATTGCACTAAATAATGCAATGTCACTTTGTGATCAATTATAAATGAGATTTTCCACTGTTGCTAAGAAAATTCAGCAGCTTACATAAATTTCAACTATTCCTTTTGGTGAAAAATTACAAACAAGTACTAACGGTTTCTTTAGCTAATTCCAGGAATCTGGGGAAGTATGGAGCCAGTCTAATTCAATTTTTGATCTATTTACCTTCAATTCTGTGTTAAAAAGGCAAATTTTTACACAACAATACAAAATTGTGAAATAAAACAGCATATAACTTTAATGAAATGCCGTAAATCTACTTCTTGTACAGTCACAAACAGCTTTTCCCATTATTGCTAAGAAACCTTTTCTAACTTTCTTCTTTTTGATGAAAAATCAACAGTAATGGCTTCATTACCCAATTCAGGTATCTCAGAATGTCAGTAATAATTCTAATTGTGCTGGTGGTTGTGGCACTAGGGTAATTGGTGGTGGTGATGGTGGTACAATTACTGATTAGCCTTAGGAATTGGTAGTTCAAACAGGTCACCAATCCAGGACTGGTTCGTTTTAAACAATGTCAATGCTCCACACTGGTGGAAGACAGCCCATTCCATTTGGCAGAGACCATTCCACTTGTTGCACTGAAAACTCTCTCCGACATTACACTCGAGGCACCTGGATGATATAAAATGTACAACTAGTAATCAAAAGGGTGGAGGATTTAAATATCAGGCAGTTGGGGACATGCATATTAAAATGATACCATCAAAATTTATTAAATTTTATTTAAATTCATTTTATAATAATGTAAAAGGGTGCATACAAATAATGCAACAAAAGTAATAAGGACAATAACAGTGTTATGGAGCAAACATACAGCAAGGACTGATCAATTACACCATGTAGCAAAACATAGGTACAACATAAAGAGAAACAAGTCAATAAATCAGACTAGCAGACTAGCAGCAACTTGACAAAGCACAATAGGGTTGACTTTACATCAATACAGTATATCAGATAAGGAGAAATAGACAATCTAGGGCAAGGTGAATCACAGTGTATCCCACTCATGGCATAGAACTATGGTAGTCGTTGAGGTATGCATATCACACGAAAAGGCTGCCATGAGGTGGATGCAAATTGTTTACCTATAATATTGGAGTTTTGCCTCCCTTTCAGGTGACCTAAAAAATTCCTCAAATTTGCTACAATAGCAAGGATTCAAGATTGACACTATATAGTAGTCATTAGGGATGAGCGAGTGTTAAGGCGATTTCCTATTGATCCCAGATCATTATTTCCCTCCCTATCATGACCACTGTTTTCAACGCGTTGGGAGCAGTGAATAACACACAAGCATGTAGTTATATCACTTCTTCTCAAATCTTTATTATCACATCGCAGATTATATAGTCAGACAACAAGGTGGAAGACACTTAGTAGTTAGTCAATAACAAGAAACTTAATTAACAACTTCGCTGAGTAAGATGTTTCAAGGTAATAAGCCTCAAGGTAAGGATGGAGCAAATATTGACCTAATGATAAGGAGGATATAACTAGTTTTGACACTACTCAATTATCTGAAAATTTTAGCAAAAAACACCAAAACAACTTAACTTTAAAACTCAGCAAAATTATATTCCTTACAGTGAGCGAGATTTTTAAACTCGATTGCACAGTGAATTCGACCGTTCTCGCTTACGGAGAGTACCTTACCAGAGTAAATTCACCGATCGAGATCAAAGTTTCCTTAAAAAAAAAATAAAAAAATACTATACAATAAAAAAAAGTTTCATTTACCTCTAGTGCCCAGGGATCGCACAGGAGGATTCCCAGGGCTGCATGAATGAATGCAGCCCTGGAAATCCACTGCGATCCCCGGGCACTAAAGGTTAGTTAACCTCTAGTGCCTGGGGATCGCACACAGGAGGATTCCCAGGGCTGCATGAATAAATGCAGCCCTGGGAATCCTCCTGTAATGATTCCCTGGAACTTCCGATGGGCAATTTTGCGGACCCATCGGAAGTTCAAGGACATTTTCGCGAGAATGCCAGAGACATTTTCGCTTATCCCTAATAGTCATGTCTGTTTGATATCAACACACTTGTCTCTTCGCAAACAAGCCACCATACAGCTTGCCAAAGTGGACTCTGCATATGCTTACTCTGTCCAACAACTGCAGACCTTTAGTCCTTGACAGGGGCCACCATCAGAATTTCTGGGCCCTATACTATCTACATTTTTTGGGGCCCTCTTTCCTCACGTCTAAAAGTTCAAAATAATAGTAGTCATATATTTCCAATCAGTGTTATTTTGGATCAACGCTAATCTGACTTTGGACCTGAATTTGAGGAATCCGAGTTATGATCTGACATTACAATACCATTCTCCAACAGGTATAATAGGGCTCAGCCAATCAGGCTTTTAAATCCAGTTGGATTTCTCAATTGCTCCAACCAACAACAATCAAACAATTTTTGTGTTCTGAGTGGCTTTAGTTCCGTTATTGTAAAAGTCAAATCAAGGCCTGGGCTAATGAGCTAGGTACCTTTGTTGGGTCTAGAATAGCAAGCAAGGAAGCCAAGTGTCTGAATAAGACAGAAAGAAAGACACATGCAAATAGAGGGTCAGGCTTTACGTGCAACTGGTGTTAGAAAGCGCTCTTTGGGCCTACTATCCCAGGCAGTGCCCCAACGCATCTATCTCAACACCCCTAGGGTCAATGTACAATACGTAATAAACTGCTCAATGACAGAGTGTAGACATCCATTTTGTAGACATACAGAGATCTTGTACTATCAGTATCCATCTACTGCCTAAATCAGATATCTGGACTGTTTAATTTGCAGGGAATTGTGCAGGAAAATATTTATCCAACTCTGTAAATGAAAAAAAAAGATTTAATATACTATTGACCTTAATACAGTTATCAGAATTTATTTTAGCCATAGGTATCGGAAGTGTCGAAAAAATTCTGGAATGTGTTGATCCCAAGCGCTTACTGGTAACCACTAGGCACCCAGTATTGATTACAGTAAGTGACCTATTTTACCAATCACAATTCATATGGAGTCAAATAACCATGAACAAAGCCTTAGCATTGATTGAAATTGGTTGCTACTGGTTATAATATTTCGGGATAAACCTGTTAATTAATGGGGTATAGAGGAGAGAACCACTGATCTATCAGGTTTTGCCACCTCTAGCATTAATATCCCATAGTGTTGCCTAACTTTAACCCCAAACAACCCTTCTTGATGCTTAACCTTTTCCCACCTACCTGACCTCCTCCAGCTGCTCGCTATGAGAAGTTCTCCCACACCCCACTAGATGGCACATTTTCAACTACTGTCTTCTCCCTAGAATGTTTGGGGAGAGGGGAAGCTGTACCCAGTGGTCAAAAAGTGGATGGGGCAACACATGACAAATTGAGTGCTCCCAGTTTTTTGTGTCATGGGAGTCCAGTAATTATAGAATTGTGTTAGGCTTATAGAGCCCCCATATACTTTGTTTTTATGTTTTAACATCGTCATTCTTAGTTTGCCTCATTTTTCCATTGTCTTTGTATCATGCCCCAAATGTCAAGTGACCTAACTTCCTAGTGTCCCTTGTTTTGCATCAGATAGTCAGTTACCACTTTCCTTTTGCTTGTAGAGGTGGACCAATATAAGTTATGTTGAATTCCAGTGGGTGGGCTAGTTACAGATGATTTTGTCGGTCGGTGGGTGAGTTACAGATCATTTTGTGGAATGGGAGACCATTTGACTTCTGTAAGGCTGCAAGTGCACTCTTTGCAGAGGAAGATCTGCTGAAGTAGGAACAAACTTTCTGGTCATGGCCAAGACATCTTGCAATCCAGTGTAGTGCTTCAGATATTTCTTCACCACTAAATTCAGCACATGAGCAAAAAAGTGAATGTGAGTCAATTTCCTCAGCCACAATATCGGTCCCATTGTCAGTGACCACATTGCTATTTTGGAGATAGCAAGGGGAGAATTTGTGCATTACATTTTGCATGGCATTTGCATATGACTTTTTTACCAGACTGACTAGATTCAACATTGAATGGCAGGTCCTTAGTATTGTATTGAGGAGTAACACTCCTCAAGGACAAGAAAAATCTGAAGAGAAGCCAACTCTGGTGCACATTCTCCTGACTGTTTTTCCGGGTGATAATTGATTCCATGATGTGGATGTGCAAGACCCAACTTCCCTAGATATCTGCCATTGTATGAGCCTGAATACGGGAAAACAATTTCAGGAGACATCACAAGCTAAATGCTCATAGGGCGCAGAGACAGTTTGGTTCGCAAAGTTATGGTGGCTTGGTATCTTCTAAAGGGGGCTGGGCACACTCTATCACTTCTTTTAAGAAGATAAATGCCACCAACTTGTACAGCAAGGACTGTACAACTAGTAGCTTGATCAGGAGAATGTTCATCTGGCGTGCCAGAGGATAGCTAAAAACATGTTTTTGTTTTCTGGCCAAATATTCCTCAATTGAAGAATGATGACTAGTAAAGAAGGAGAATAGGGACTTTGTAGTAAAGGAAAAAATGTCCCTTCCTGTAAATCTGTAGCACAAAACTGACTCCCACAGGCAAGAATAATATCAGCAGGAGCAGCATAAGTATTGAAGGATTTTCTGGGCATGATACTTCTCCTTGTGCTGGATGAGGGGAGATGTTGAATAATGGAGGTCTGTTTGCCCACAGTTTACCCGTTGTTAGGGTAGAGACTTGTAAACAGGGGCACTGCCAATGTCACGGTGTCTCAGGGCGGGATGGTGGACCCTCCTTGTCACCAGCTCACTTGGCAGGGATTTGTGTGGGATGTAAAATCTAATCAACAGCCTGGTTTACTCCAGTGCCTCTAGAGGTGAGGATGTTACGGTGTAGGCTGTTGGCAGGTTGTGGCCCTCGTCCACACAGAAATTGGTAACTGCTGACAGGTAGGACCAAAGTATAGTGCAGAAGCGTGGGGCAGAAGCAAAATCAAATGAGCCAAAGGTTTGCTGGAGGCAAGAGTCAAAATGAGCCAGGTTGGGTACACCAAAGAATCAGTATCAGGAACAAGGAATGCCGACAGGAACCTAGAAGCAGAGCGTAGAAGAACTCACTTCCTTTTATAGAAATGATCATGTGACCTGCAGGCATCCAAACCACAAGCAGAGGGAGTGCTAGAAAACAGGCAGTTCAAATAATGTTCAGAAATCCAACAGCATGTGGAGTGCATCTGCAGAACACTCTAGTCCTCTGAGGTAAAGGGGCAGCTGACAGTGTCATGTAAGTTTCTTCCGGGTTCCTGTCTGAATTCCCTGATACTGACTCTTTAGTGTACCGACCCTGACTGAGAGTCACGTAATCTGGACCAGGAAGCAACCTGTAAGTGGGATTCCTGAGGAGAGTTATTGCTTGCAGCAAAGAGAGAGAGAAGAGGGCACCGATCTGTGGGGATCTGTGACATCCTAAAACTTGATTTTTTTAGATGTGTGTCGCTACACAGTACCTTACTTTCAAATTACCTCCTCATTTCTCTCCCTCATGGTTTCCATGTCCTGTCCATTACATTGCCATCATTTGACCCTGACCAAAACTATTTAAAAAAAATTGACAGCAAGTGATGCTTTTTTACCTGCTGTTTTCCAAGACCTGGCATTTGGTTGCGAACAGTAGGAGCAGCTGAAAAACCAAAACAAGAGGATAGCAATTATGTCACAACGGTTCCCTCCTCTGAACGTTTCTCTTGTGATTCATCACACAGCTCTTCCTATACCTCCTATATTGATTAGTCACAGCTATGATATGTGACAGAATAATATGAATATTGACAGGTTTAATTTAAAGTGTGCAAAGAGAGATAACCCAGATCTTGAATGCAAAATTTAAAGGAGTATAATGATTAATTATATAAGGTCAGAGAGATGTAACAATGCAATGAAAAATAATCAAGATATAATAATAAAAAAAGCTGCCGAAATCAGTTGCAGTACTCAAGGAAACCCACCATTCTCATTTGATTAGCTTGGCAGATGATCACAGAAACATTTTATATTCCAAGTTCTGGTAGAGGTTATAGAAATTCTGGGAAAATGGCTATTTCTTAACCAAATGTTGACTAATGATTATCCAATGATTATCTTTAACCAGCATCTTAGGATGCATTGCATTTCTGAATGATGATCCCATAAAAGGTTATGTATGTTAGTAAGACTTATTGGCAAAGCACTATTGTTGATTGAAATTACAAAAAATGTACCCAGTATTCACCAGTTCCTGTTTCCTGTGGTTCACACAAACTGCTTTCTGTATTTCCTGAGAGACAGGATCACTGTCTGAAAACATAAGAGGAGATTGAGAACCTTTGTCCAGGTCACCAAGCATCCAGGAAGAACAGGTAAGCCTGGGGGGTGCAGCACATTGTGGAATAAGTAGAAATGTTCAGCTGGCTTTATCACTTTTCTGAGAAAGCGGAAAGATGATTGTAAATGAAAGAAGAAAAGAGGTTTGAGGCTCACTGCCTAATGTGAAAAAATATTTATTTATTTCTGCATATCTGTTCAATACATAATTACAAAGTACACATATAAGTATTTTACCCAGATCCTGTTTAACAGTTCAAAGGACTCAGGTATTTCATACTATACAGGGTGCTTCTAAACAAAGAATCAAAATAACTGTATAGTGTTGACACGTTTCGCCACGATTAGGCTTCTTCAGGGATATGCTATTAAATGGACTTTAAGTCTACATGTACATAAAGAAATGATATACGTCATACAAAATATTGTTAAAACCATAGTGCATAGTCATATATAATATTCAAATTTACAAAGTAGTTTGTGATGTTCTAAAACAGACATTAAAGTGAAATTTAAAACGTATACTACCTTACAATTGCTGTCTTATACCAAAAAACTACAATAATGTTATTATTACATAGTTACATAGTAGGTTAGGTTGAAAAAAGACATGTCCATCAAGTTTAACCACTAGGGAAATAAACATATCCCAGATTTAAAACCCTATAAGTCATAGTTGGTCCAGAGGAAAGCAAAAAAAACCCTGGTACAATTTGCTTCAACAGAGGAAAAAAAAAATCCTTCCTAATTCCATGAGGCAATCGTATGTTCCCTTGATCAACAGTCACTGTTATTTTTACTTTAAAGCCTTGATAACCAGTTATATTCTGTGCTTCTAGAAAAACATCCAGCTTTTTCTTAATGCAATCTATAGTAGTTGCTGAAACTACTTCCTGAGGCAGCCGATTCCATATTTTCACAGACCTTACAGTGAAGAATCCCTTCCTTATCTGGAGCTTAAACTTCTTTTCCTCCAGACGCAAAGAGTGCCCTCTTGTTCTTTGTAATGATCTCAAAATGAATAATGGGGAAGAGAGTTCTCTATATGGACCATTAATATATTTTTACAGGGTGATAAAAACTAGACTGCATATTCCAGATGTGGTGTGACCAATGCTTTGTACAGGGGCAGGATAATGTCTCCATCTCTGCAGTCTATTCCTCTTTTAATACAAGAAAGTACTTTACTAGCCTTAGATATTGCAGCTTGGCATTGCATGCTGTTATTAAGTCTATGATCTACATGCATGAATGTTGTTAGCTCCCAAGTGGATAATTTTACATTTATCTATATTAAATGTAATTTGCCACTTGACTGCCCAATCAAACAGTACTTCAAGGCCTGCTTGTAGATCATAGACATCCTGTATGAACTTAATTCCATTACATAGTTTGGTGTCATCTGCAAACACAGAAATGGTACTTTTAATCCCCAACTCTATATGATTTATAAAGATGTTTACAGTAAACAGTAAAGACATTTTGTTGTAAAGTTTACATGACTACTTTAGTTAATATTCTTAGTCTAATGTATATCACATATAAATGATAAAAGAATGTTTTTTGTTACTTACATACACATAGAGGCTAATATGCAAAAATACGTATTTAATTTTTCACAATAAGCAGTGCGCCTCAAACCTCTTTCTTCTTCGTTCATTTACAATTGTGTTTACATAGAGTGGTGGCTCCACACAATATTTATGCTAATAAGGAAGGGAATAACAAACTTTTAACCTCAAGCTGAAAGATGACTTTACAAATGTAAATAAACTTTGTGTTGAATTGCCAAAAATGTTCTAAATCTTTTTGGCCAGGAGACAAAAAGATCTTAGACACCCAAATGTGTTTAAGACTTCTTCATCCCACTTGATCTTGCAGAGCTTCATTGTGGTGGTACTAAAGACAACTCTACCTCCTAACATAACAGTAAGCTATCAAGTTATGTTTATGTAAAGGGACTTTTTGTTGTACTTCAATATTAGTAAGCGAGGATACTACCAAAGAGCTAGTTAGTGGCCCAGCTTGGCTATTGCGAACCTGACTTTTCATTGCTATGCATTTGGTCTGTAAATCTGCCAATAAACCCTGATGGCTTGTCTCTGTGGACAGTTGGAGTTGCTGAGTATGCTATGCAATCCACTTTCTACACAACAGTATTGACACTGATTATCCTGAGGTGTTTTGAGATTTTTATAGGCGAAACTGAATTGTCAGAGACCTTGGAAAAGCCAGCTGTGTTGGTCTTTGAGGTGTCATAAGACAACTTTGGGACAGCTCAGCTGCAAGACCCCATGTTAGCCAGGGTCTGGGAAAATGTGAAAATTATAAACATGCTTCAGATGTTTAAATGTATTTTCTTACTTTTCTGTGAATCAGGTTTTGTTAAATTGGGTAGACAAGGTGCAGGGAGAGATTACAGAGCAATATTTTGTGCCCAGCCCTTTTACAGAAAATTGACACCTGGCTTCAGGACTGACCCATCATTATATTCTGCCATGGTTCTTTTGGCCAGGGGTCTTTGCTGAGGTAAAACAGTATTGTAAGTCTTGCCCAGAGGGCTGATTGTCCGCTCCAGATGCCCACTCCCAGGTCCAGGTCGTGTGATTATCTGTCAGCTGCTCCCTTACCTCTGAGGACTAGAGTGTTTCACAGACACGCTCCACCTACTGGTGGAAATGTGACCACCACCTACCCCTCGTCTCCAGCATTCCCTCTGGTGGTAAGGTAGGATGCCTGCAGCTCACATGGCTTCCATCCTTTACTTTCCCCATAAAAGGACGTAACAGGAAGTTCTCTTAACAGGGAGTTCCTTTTAATTCTGTTCCCCAGCTCTGATAGCGGATTCTTCTGTGTACCGAACATGACTTGACCCTTGACTACTCCTCATCGCTGCCTGGCTTCACCTTTGGCTAATCTCGACTACTACTGTTTGCCTCCTGCCCTGACCTATGGCTTGTCTGACCACACTCCTGCCTCTCGTTCTGGCACCATGCTTTATTCCTGTTTGTCAGCAGTCACCAGCCTCTTCATGCAGGAGCACCACAACCTGGTAACAGCCTGAAGCGTAACATCCTCATCTCTAGAGGCTCTGGAGAAGACTAGACTGTTGCTTAGACTCTGCACCCTCTTAATGTCTCAACCAACTGGGCCGGTGACACAGAGGGCCCACCACCCTGCCCTGTGGCACCATGACAACTTGGATGTATAAAACAGCATTAAACACAACATTGTGACAGAAACCCAAATCTAGGTCTGACTTAAACCTTATCTGATACCAGAAGCCTATGGACAGGTAGTGGCTAAGGGGGACCTGAAGGTGCAAGAACTCAGGTGATTGAGAGATCAAAAGCGAGTAGAGTATCCCCATTGGTCCAGTTCCCGAGCCTGATAGGCTGTTGAGATTTTGCAATGACTATGGAAAGCTAAATGAAGTATCAAAGTTTGATGCATACCCTATGTCAAAAATGAAACTTACAGAATGACTAAGACCAGCTCAGTACATAACCACCCTTGACTTATCCAGAGAATATTGGCAAGTGCAAGCTAAGAAAAAAAACTGCCTTTTCCACTCAGGGATGCAGGGGTAATATGCCCTAGTGTATTTTGGCCTGCAAGGGCCTTGGCTAAATTTCAACAGATCATGGATAAAATACTGACCCACATCTTCAGTTTGCCTATTTAAATGATGTGGTGATTTTCAGTATGATTCAGAAAGTCACTTTCCTAATGGTTTAGGAAACCTTTTCTCAAACTGCCTTGCATCCCTAACCCCCTCCCTCTCCAAAATCACCTCCCCAGATGAAGCCACCATAATAATAATAATAATAATAATAATAAATGGTAGATTCCCACTTCCCACTAAGCAGGCTTCACAGCAAACCCCAAAAAATGTGCCATAGGCCTGAACACGGCCAGTTACTTTGGCTTCATTATTGGCAGAGGCCTTATAAAACCCCAGGTGAATAAGGTAGAAGCAATCAAAAGCCCCTGACCAAGAAAGAGGTACACACTTTCCTTAGGATGGTGGGCTATTATTGGAGATGTATCCTGAACTTTGTCATCTTATCTGCACCACTACCAGACATAGACAAGGGAAAAGGGTCAGTGATGGTAAAGTGGAGTCAAGAATCTGAGGGGACATTTCAGCAGTTGAAGGATGCATTTTGCCACCCTTGCTGGTTGCACCTGATTTTGAGCGACCTTTTGTGATCCAAACTGATGATTCTAATGTTGGGCTAGAAGCAGTCCTATGCTAGTGCTACATGCATTCCTCCACAGCAAGCTCAAAATATCAATTATATAGTGAAGTTAGGGGGATCAGCACATACGAGGACACTGCATGATGTTTGCATAGTCCATTTATTGTGGGACAAGCATATCACAAAAAAGGTTCACTTCAGCATTAGGCAAACACATAATAACTTACTTCAGCATAAGTCCCAGATGGTAAGCAAAATCAAGTCCTGTCACCCAAGTGACTCCACCAGGTTTTAGGCTTGTACACCCAGTTAGTATGTCTTTCATCTTTAAACCTTTACGTCCTCCAAGCAAAATGAGCTGCTCAGTCCTGCTCCCCTCAGCTTTACAGCCTGCACTCATACTCATCTAGGGTAATGGACCCACAGACATAAACTTTGGGAGACCTCCTAGGCTCTCCCAGCAGACAGGCTACACATAGCCTCTCCACCTGGGCCACTTGGCCTCAGGCTTCAACTCCCCTGTCTCAAAGACAGCTGCACTTTTATAGTCATCCAAGTTCTCCAGAGCCACCCCCAATTTTTGGTCTGGAAAAGGGATGGAGTGCCTGGCTCACCTATCTCTTCCAGGACACTCCAAACCTGGATTCCAAATAAAGAGACGCAATTCTGTAGCAATACAAGTACTAATGGCCCTATCCTATAATCCCTTTTTCTGGCGAGGTAGATGATGCCAAATACAAATACCCTCTGAATTTGGCATTTTATATATATATATATATATATATATATATATATATATACAGTATTTAAACTACCCGCAGTAACCTGCAGTAACTGGTATTCTCAGAAAAAAGACATCTGAATGTTTTTGAAAATATGTACCTAATAGTGTTTCCAGGCTAAATAAAAGAAGGAAAAAAAATGATTGTCTAATAAAGTGATACCCCTGATAAATATCGAATGGGCTGCCCAGCTGTCCCATACCAGGTGTAAGATAATGTTTTGACTGCAATAGCAATATCGAATAAATACAAGAATATATAGAAAATAGACAAACCTATGTCCACACCTTGCATAATTGTCATTAGAAAAGAACCATTAATGACGGATCAACGATTATTAACAATTATTTGGAATGATCCCATAGTGCATGTTTCTGTACATGCTGTAACCATACGAACAATTAAAGATAATCAACCAATATTGTACAGACACTAGATGCGATCGTTTGAAAGATCTTTGAAAGAAGAAAGGAAGTGACATGTACAGGAGGAAGTGACATATAGGAAAAAGGGGCTTTGACTGATACAAAAAGAATGTGTTCACGAAAAAATTTGCCAATGAACGTTTGTCCTGAAGACTGTTCACTTACCTCTCTGTGCAGCATTCCTTTCCATGTGTTCTCACATAAGAAAAAAGCAGCCCTTGCTAAGTGAGGGCGTGCTAAGTGAGGAGATGAACATGATGTTCAAGGAAAAATTGGGAGGAAGCCCAGAGTGTGTTGTAAAGTTTGATTGATGGACCAAGACAATGTTTCCCATGAAAATTTGCTATGCAAATTGCACTTGAAATCCCCAGAGGACTAAAAAAATTACCTTTGAATGTCAGATGTGTGCTTTCAGAAACTACTTGCACCAGTGGGACCTTTTCTCCAGAAACAAGATACCTGTATCCATTAAGTACATTGAACCTGAGGTTGAAATAAATATGGTCCAAAGACAGGGTTTTTTGGCAACAATTTGGCAACAATTAAACAAAACTTATTAATACATAATTTAGTGTATAATAAAACAAATATAATAACAGCAATACAAATTTGTAAGGTACTTCCTCATCCCTTGAGGTTAGTTACCCAAACATTTTCATTACCATCCACAGTACAGTTAACGAGGTACTTCCTTACTTATTAAGGTTATGTACCTCCTACACTAGACACAAAATCAACTACTTAAAGTGCATAGAACATGTAACATATGAGTATTTTTTATAGCACAGCTTTGTTAACCCGACGCGTTTTGCCCAATCTTCCTCAGGGGTGATGCTACTTATATTGGAGTTCAAAGCACTGTTTCTTGAATACATCTAAATATTTATTAGACATATGTTACATTAGTATATTGGTATTCAAATACTTGTCTTATTTCATACGTTTAGTGATGATTGAGTTGCTTTAATTAGAATATACTATCGAAGGTTACCATAATCAATGTCATATTTGTCTTAGTAATAATCTCATATGGTACATCAAGGATCAAAAAGAATATCCTGTATATACAATATGTTCAATTAATATCCTTGATTCAGAAACATCTTTACTGGTTTTCCACATACTCCTTTTTCCTTATGTAAATATGCATATTTTTGCAGGGATATACATATCCACTGAAAGCATCAATGTGTGTTCCTATACTATCAGTACAATACTAATAGGTGGTTTTATTTGGGAGAATGAGTAAAATGTCATAAAGGTATGATAACACAGTTATACTTACTTATGCGCAAATGTCAATTTGTGGAGTAAAATAAAAAAGTGATTCTCTCCAGCTTGTGTGAAAAAGCATTCTCTCCTTTTGTGTAGGGGGTTTCTTACAGGTTTTCTTAATGATAGGTCTATAAAGAATAAATATCATAGTGATAGGTAGATATTCAAAGTTATATAAGTAATATGCTGTATAACAATTATAATAAATCTTAAAGGTCTTAAAGGTAGTTTTATTTATTTCTTACCCTTCTGGATATGGAGGATACTTCCACTATTGGAATGAGTTGGTATAAGATGTACTTCTAATAAGAATCCACTATTGAACTTTTGAACTATTGAATCTGTTTTATTATACACTAGATAATTTATTAATGAGTTTTGTTTAATACACAAAACATTGTTGCCAAAAACCCTGTCTTTGGACCATATTTATTTTGATAATATAATTGTCCAGGGTTGGTTGAAAAAAATTTACTTTCCCCTGTCGGGAACAAACACACTAATCTTAAATATATTGTTCCTTTTTTTTCCCCATAAAAAAATCTCCTGAATTTTAAAAAATCTGAACAGAGGTTGATCACCCCCTTGAGATTCCTTGCCACTGGAAGATCTCTGCAGGACATAAAGTTCTCCACTGGGATCTTACCACAAGCAATGAAAATGGTCCCTATGATCCCCGAGACATGAGCCACAATTATGGAATGCTTGAGAAATGAATACATGACGGCAGGTACCCCATACAATCATTACACAAAAGATAGTACTTTTTGTAAAATAATAGAACATAAAAATTTTAAAAAACAATGGTACAAACAAGGGCTCCTTTTTTGGACTGAGGGAAAGTTACAGCAGGTGGAGTCTCCAGTAAGTCACTGGAGGAAGACTGCTATAAAGAAAATAGAACTATTATGCATATACCCTGTTTCCCAGAAAATAAGACCTACCCCGAAAGTAAGACCTAGCACTATTTTGTACACCTGCCCTAATATAAGACCTACCCCGAAAATAAGACCTAGGAGAAAAAGAAAATAAAAGCATACATACCGGTAAATTAAAAAAAGTACTCACCGAGACAGCTCCAGATATCTGATCCTGCGTGTGTGTCCTTTATGCTGGCTGCAGCGTGTGTGTCTTTGATGCTGGCTGCAGCGTGTGTGTCTTTGATGCTGGCTGCAGGGCGTGTCTATTCCTGAGCCAAACTGAAAGTAAAAAGCCTGCACACGTGCCCCCGCGATTCTGAACAAGGAAGCAAGCTGCTGATCCCTGCACTAACGGAGATCCCTGCACTTAATTACGGGTAAGTGATCAGAAGGGGACAATGGAGTCAATGGAATAGAGTGATCAGAAGGGGACAATCATTTCATAGTGATCAGAAGGGGACAATCATTTCATAGTGATCAGAAGGGGACAATCATTTCATAGTGATCAGAAGGGGACAATCATTGCATAGAGTGATCAGAAGGGGACAGTCAATGGCATAGAGTGATCAGAAGGGGATAATCAATGGCATAGAGTGATCAGAAGGGGAATTTGAATGGCACATGAGTGATCAGAAGGGGTATATGAACGGCACATGAGTGATCAGAAGGGGACAATCAATGGAACATGAGTGATCATGAGTGACTTTCAACAATAAAATGTGTAAAATGTGTAATAAAATGTCTTCTTCATGGTAAAATAAGACATCCCCTGAAAATAAGACCTAGTGTGTTTTTGGGAGCCAAAAAAAATATAAGACAGTGTCTTATTTTCGGGGAAACACGGTACTATTCTTAATATTACTAATTACTCTTGTAATTAGTAATATTAACTCTTGTTATGTTTATTTCAGTTTCCTGACCTTTTTCAAACCATTCCTTCAGAAAAATTTGGACCAAGATAACAAAAAAATCAACTACAGGCTTTCTCATGCCAGGAGGGTGGTTGAGAATGCATTTGGTATTTTAGCAAATCGCTTCAAAATATTTCATCGTGCTAATAATATGCCCATGGACAAAATTGACAAGGTGGTCTTTGCTTGCTGCTTGCTGCAAAATTTTCTGTGTCAGAATAATTGTAGTGCATTAATTAGCTCACTAATGGAGAAAGATACTGCTATTGCAGCACACATGCCAACAAGGGAAAGCAGCAGCCAATTCACTGGTTTGGTCAAACTGCCGGATGCAGAATACTTCGGTGTCAGCAAAAGAAAACCAAACCAATTACTGGAGCAGTGGAATGGCAGGATAGCATGACAGTTTAAAAAAAATCTGTACTAATGTTTATTTTTTGTTAACTAGTTCTGTGTTTTCCTAAATTGTAAAATACAATTATTTGTTGGTAGCTTACCTGGCCTTAATGTCATGCACGAAGAGACAGGACCACTAGGGGGTGCTACGGCTTGCACGGAGGTAGTGTGAGCCATGAAAAGAGCAAAGGCCCAGGGTCTAAGCAGTAACCAGATTTTCTCAAGAGCCTCTGATAGTGAGGCTGTTGCACCGCTGGTTACTGCTAGATTGTGGTCCTTGGGCACACCAATGTGGGCAAAACACAGTACTAAATCTCAAAGCAGAAGATTAATTGAGGAAAGTCAGGGTCAAGGCAGGCAGCAAGCAAGAGAGGTTAGGTCACAAGCCAGGGGGCAATTACCAGGGATCCAGGAGACAGACATTAGTGACACAGGGGCCACTGCGGGTACAGGGAACACAGTAGACACTGGAAGCAACAGGAGGCACAGGTGACTCAGGGATATACACAGACAGACGGGAACACTGGAACAGCACAGGGAAGATGGTTGGGAACCAACAGACTGATCAACGAGGGGTAAACGCAGGAGCTGGACAGAGTAAACACTGAATTAAGCACCAGGTGAACAGGAACTAGCTCAACAGAACAAGGGGCTCAGCACAATGGAGACTCACAAGAGTGCAGTCTGTGAGCGCAGTCTAAATTGCCAGGGCTGGTCAAGAGGCTATTTTCTGATTTGCCAGCAGATTGGACGGAATTGGTAAAGCTTGGAAACAGAGGCATGCCCAGCGTCAGAACCCGCATGCGTAGGAGAGAGATGCCTGTGCTTTAGTTAAGAAGAAGTAAGTGTGACATTACTCCCCCTTTTACGGGGCCTCCCTACTTGCCGGGGTCCGGGTTTAAGGGGAAAACAAAGATGAAACCTCTTGGCAAGAAGACACATCTGTAGCTGTAGCTGACACATCTGTAGACCAAAACCTTTCCCATTAGGTACATTTTTACTGCTTTTTGCGAGAAAACTTGGAATCTAGAATTTGATGGACTTCATATTCCTGAGAAGAATTGGGTGCAGGAGTAGCCAGGGGAGAGGGATGAGAAAAGTGGTTTAGGACCAACGGCTTAAGCAGAGACACATGGAAGGCATTGGGCATCTTGAGATGTGAGGGAAGATGTAACTTGTAGCAAACTGGGTTAACCTTGGCAGAAATGGCATAAGGTCCAATGAACCTTCAGGGAAGGCACCTTGCAACGTTTGTTGCTTGTGGAGAGCCAGACTTTATCTCCGGGTTGGAGAAAAGGCACCTTATGGCGATGCCGATCAGCAAGCTTTCTGTGCCTGAGAGCTGCGTGTTTCAGATGCTCACAAGTACACCAGATCTGGTTAAAATCTCTCTGCAGGGCACTGAGTGCAGGTATTTCGGCAGAGCAGGGTATAGGAGATGGAAGGCGAGGATGTTTGCCATAGACAGTGTAGAAAGGTGATTCTTTGGTGCTGGTACTAACATGGTTGTTGTGAGCGAACTCCGCCCATGGTAGCAGTGCCATCCAGTCATCATGGTGGGCAGAAACAAGGGTTCAGGGATATTGCTCCAGTGCTTGATTAACTCTCTGTTCGTAGAGATGTCCAAGGATCTGAAAAAGCTTTTCCAAATCCGAGAGGTAAATTGCACCCCACTATCAGAAACCATATGCCTGGGCATACCGTGAAACCTAAAAATTTCACAAATGAAGACTGGCACCAACGCAGCTGCTGATGGCAAAGCTGGAAGGGGTATAAAGTGGGCAATTTTGGAAAAGCGATCCACAACCACCCAAATGACCGTACAGCCATCGGAGGGTGGAAGATCGGTAAAAATAACTTTAGGAATCCTTAGGAATGGGCAGAGGAAGAAGCAGTCCTGCTGGGGCACAAGTAGACAACTTGGTTTGAGCACATACAGCACAGGTCTTGAAATAGTTCGGCACATCTGTACAAAGGTTGGACCACAGGTACAGACGGGAGAGAAGGGTGAAAGTTCTGTGAATGCCCAGGTGGCCAGACAGTTTAGTGTCATGTGCCCAATGTATTTTGGTGTAGAGTTGAGGAGACACCAAGGTTTTACCTGAGGGAATAGCAGATTCCTGAACAGAAATCAAGACAAGGATATGGGCCAGTGGGATAATAAACTCTGGCTCAGCAGTGGCTTCAGAATCCTGTGGGAATCCTGGGGAAGAGTGTCAGATTAGGAGTTAGCGGAACCCGGTTTAAAGGTCATTATAAAATCAAAACGGGAAAAGAACAAAGACCAATGAGCCTGCCGAGGGTTGAGGGGACTCCTATGGACAGACGCTGAGTGGAGGGGAGCGAAGAGTGCCCTAGCATGCCCCCCTCCAGAGCATACTAGGTGCTGCAGTATGCTACCTTAGCCTGATCAGTGTGAAAAATTTGTGGCTGAAGATCAATGTGGATGCTACACAGGTTGGTGAAGCCACGGCAGGTTTTGGGATCCCCATAAAATTGTTGTGGGGGTGGCAGCTGACCACCGGTATTGCAGGAGACAGGACCAGAAGCGGAGGTTCTGGCACTGGAGGGGACCAGAAGTTGATCCAGACGGGAAGTGAGTGCATGAAGCTGGTGAAGTACTTGGATTTGAGTAGCTTCCTGGATGTCCAGCCTCTGGGCGAGTAGTTGGTTGGGGGTCTACTGAGGCTCAGGAAGGTTCATGCAAACTGTCATGCACGGATAGACAGGACCACTAGGGGGCGCTACGGCTTGCACGGAGGTGGTGTGATCACTAAGAAGGTCCAAGGGGCAGAGTCTAAGTAGTAACCAGGTTTTCTCCAGAGCCTCTTATGGTGAGGATGTTGTGCTGCTGGTTACTGCCAGGTTGCGGTCCTTGGGCACACCAAGGTGGGCAAAACATTGTACTAAATCTCAAAGCAGAAGGATAGTTGAAGAAAGCCAGGGTCAAGGCAGGCAGCAAGCAAGAGAGGTCAGGTCACAAGCCTAGGGTCAATTGCCAGGATATAAGTAGAAAGACACTAGTGACACAGGGGCCACTGTGGGCACAGGGAACACAGGAGACACTAGAAGCAACAGGAGGCACAGGTGACTCATGGATATCCACAGACATATCCACAGCCATTCTTCCAGAGCGAGTTTGATGGCCAGCAGCTCCCTGTCTCCAATGAAGTAATTCTTCTCTGCTGGGGAGAACTTCCATGAAAAGAACGCAGATGGGCGTCGAGCACCGGTGGGGGTCTGAAAACATCTGGCCTAATCAGAGCTGGGCCAGAAAGAAAGGCTTTCTTTAGGGAGTGAAAGGCCTCAATAGCCTCAGAGGGCCAGTTCTTAGGATCAGCATCCTTTCGGGTCAGTGCAGTGACCTGCATTGCGTAATTTTGGATAAACTGCCAATAGTAATTGGTAAAACCCAGGAAACGCTGAGTAGCCTTAACCTTAACTTAACTTAGCCTTAATACCACAGGGTAGCAGCCAGTTAGAGATAGCTGTAACCTTCTCGGGATCCATAGAGAGGCCATCCTTAGAAACAATCTAACCCAGGAAAGGCACCTGGGGGCATTCGAACAGAGACTTCTCTGTATTAGCGTAGAGTCGGTTGTCTCTGCAAGACAGGACGGACATACTGCCTGTAGGCAAGTCAGGAGAGAAAATCAAAATGTCATCAAAATAGACAACGACACAGATGTACAGAAGGTCACAAAATACTTTGTTTACAAAGTGTTGGAAGACTGCCGGGGCATAACAGAGACCGAACGGCATCACCAGATATTCATAATGTCCATCCCTGGTATTAAATGCTGTTTTCCATTCGTCCCCCTCCTTGATTCCAATTAGGTTGTAGGCCCCTCGGAGGTCTAGTTTGGTGAAGATTTGAGCACCACAGAGACAGTCAAAGAGTTCAGGGATAAGCGGAGGTGGTAGTGGTGGTAGTAGTTTTTAATAGTGATGGCATTCAAACCATGGTAATCAATACAAGGACGAAGGGTTCCATCCTTTTGGACAAAGAAAAACCCTGCGCCAGTGGGGGAAGAGGACTTATGTATAAATCTTTTCTGCAGATTCTCCTTGATGTATTCACTTATAGCCTTGGTCCCCACAAGACTGAGGGGATATACCCGACCTCTGAGTGGTCTGGAATTAGGTATGAGGTCTATCGCATAGGAATGATTGGGAGAAAGTTGCTCAGCCTGGCATTTGGAGAAGACCTCTTGGAAGTTCTTGGATTGGAATGGATGGAGCCAACTCCGACGTGGAGAGGGAAAGAGGCTTGAGAGGTTGGAGCATGTTCAAACACTGGGAGTGACAAGAAGGACCCCAAGTCCATACCTCTGGGTAGACCAGTCTAACACTGGAGAGTGTTGTTGAAGCCATAAAAGTGCCAGGATGACTGCAGATGAGGCCTGGGGAAGTACAAGGAAGGTTATGGTCTCCCGATGTAGCACACCTACAGTCATTTGCATGAGCAAGGTTTGGAAGTGGATAAGTCCGCAGGAGGAGATGGTACCATCCACCGCAGAGACACGCAGTGGCTCTATAGTCCAGGCGCACTCCTTGACAAGATTAGCTGAGATGAAATAGCCTGCTGCTCCAGAATCGATGAAGGCCTTGAGGGCTAGTGTGGACTTATTGTGATAAAGCTGAATGGCTATGGACAGACGCTGAGTGGAGGGGAGCGAAGAGTGCCCTAGCATGCCCCCCTCCAGAGCATACTAGGTGCTGCAGTATGCTACCTTAGCCTGATCAGTGTGAAAAATTTGTGGCTGAAGATCAATGTGGATGCTACACAGGTTGGTGAAGCCACGGCAGGTTTTGGGATCCCCATAAAATTGTTGTGGGGGTGGCAGCTGACCACCGGTATTGCAGGAGACAGGACCAGAAGCGGAGGTTCTGGCACTGGAGGGGACCAGAAGTTGATCCAGACGGGAAGTGAGTGCATGAAGCTGGTGAAGTACTTGGATTTGAGTAGCTTCCTGGATGTCCAGCCTCTGGGCGAGTAGTTGGTTGGGGGTCTACTGAGGCTCAGGAAGGTTCATGCAAACTGTCATGCACGGATAGACAGGACCACTAGGGGGCGCTACGGCTTGCACGGAGGTGGTGTGATCACTAAGAAGGTCCAAGGGGCAGAGTCTAAGTAGTAACCAGGTTTTCTCCAGAGCCTCTTATGGTGAGGATGTTGTGCTGCTGGTTACTGCCAGGTTGCGGTCCTTGGGCACACCAAGGTGGGCAAAACATTGTACTAAATCTCAAAGCAGAAGGATAGTTGAAGAAAGCCAGGGTCAAGGCAGGCAGCAAGCAAGAGAGGTCAGGTCACAAGCCTAGGGTCAATTGCCAGGATATAAGTAGAAAGACACTAGTGACACAGGGGCCACTGTGGGCACAGGGAACACAGGAGACACTAGAAGCAACAGGAGGCACAGGTGACTCATGGATATCCACAGACAGACGGGAACACTGGAACAGCACAGGGAAGATGGTTGGGAACCAACAGACTGGACAACGAGGGGTTAATGCAGGAGCTGGACAGAGGAAACAAATGAATTAAGGACCAGGTGAACAGGAGATGAGTTGCACGAACACAGAGTGCAGTGTGTGAGCTAGCTAAGTAGCCAGGGCTGGTCAAGGGGCTATTTTCTGATTGGCCAGCAGATTGGACGGAATTGATAAAACTTGTAAACAGAGGCACGCCCAGCGTCAAAACTTCCCGCATGCGCAGGAGAGAGATTCCTGTGCTTTGGTAAGGAAGAGGTAAGTGTGACACTTAAAATGACAGGAGTCTCATTCAGGCTCAGTGTGCTGGTCCCTGCATCAGTGTTCCCATCTCCCAGGCTGGACACTGACAGACGACGTTCCTTGTGATTAGTGGTGAAAGATAGGTGAGGTTGAAGTATCATAGTTTACGTATGTATACATCTTCTGCGCCAGCACCTGATCACTGTGTAGCCTTCACTTTGTTCATTTCCTTTTTGAACATGGTGCATAAGTTTTGGATCTTCTGCTTCAAGTAGATAATGTTGGCCTCAGGATTTATTTACATTGCTGGAAAGTGATGCAGAAGAGGAAGTACAGAGAACAGCGCTGGAAAGTGAAAATAATGATGAATTATAATAATACACACACAAACATACATATACCATTCATAGAAACATCCATGGTCACTACACAACCGTACACACAATAGATAACAAACGATCATCACCTGAATGATTCAAACAGGATTGTCGTTCATTTCCAACAACATCCCTCATTCATTGGAGTCGTTGGCCTGTCGTTGTGCACTTTTTTGTTAATGATTATTGAATGATTGATTATTAATTTTTCGTTTCCAACAACAGTTATCTAACGTGTGTGTGTAGTCTCAACATTGGTCCTCTGTGTATATGAAGAAAAACACAACAACTGTTGTACTTGTGGAGCTGTACTGCAGACTTTACTATAAACCAATATTGTTATAACATGATAATTACTGTCAAAAACTCATTATGATTTATACTCGGGTCAGCTATCATTTTATACTCGTGTCAGGTGGAAAAAGAAAAGTTCCTCAGTGATAAACTGCAATGCAATCCATCACCAAGATTTTTTTTTCAAAGCCAGCACCAGCAACAAATTGTGAGAGACAGCTCTGACAGAACTTCAATTTAATTGCTGAGCTAATGTATTTCTTTTGCTTTTTTCATGTAGAAGTATAACTCTAAAAGCTGCAGCTCTTCTCTATCTTCAATATAAAATCCCTTTCTGGGATAATTTTGGCAGTGTATCTAATATAGTTTAGTTGATTTCAACACTTTAAAAACACACAACTCTGAAATATACCGATATACTTCCTCATGCCTATTTAAATAGTGAGTACTCTATGATCCTGGCCTTTCACCATGATAACTGGGCTCAGGTTGCTAACACTTTGGCCCTAATTCATCAAGCAGAATCGGATGATCGCTCGCGCATTCGTATTCGCGATCCGAAATCGTACGCCGTCGCGCTATTCAGCAACTGAAAAAGCTCGCGGCCGGAGCCGCGGCTGGCAGTGAGGCGAGTGTACGCGCACACTCGAGTCCGGACCGCGGTAATCCGCGATCGATGGCCGCGCGTACTTTCGTGCTTCCAGCGAGCACGGATTTTATTGATGAATCAGGGGCAAGGTGTCAGGGACAATAAATGAGATGTTAAGTACTTTTTATTTACTGTGGTTGATCTGGAAGCTTTTTGGAAGAAATTTTGGAAGTGGTGACAGAGGACAGCTTTCCCTAGTGCCTCACTGTTTTGGAAAGTATTCTGAACGATAGCCCATGTATTGGATGAAAAGGAAATGATACAAGGAGGATGCCCAGGATCTGAAATGG
The DNA here is from genome assembly GCF_032062135.1 of Pyxicephalus adspersus. NCBI lineage: Eukaryota > Metazoa > Chordata > Amphibia > Anura > Pyxicephalidae > Pyxicephalus > Pyxicephalus adspersus. The sequence goes on along the minus strand of NC_092865.1, from coordinate 74,935,696 downwards.
GGGCAAAAGCCCCAATGTTTATCTTCCCTGGTGGTATGAATAATGAGGATTTGTAAATGTAAAAGTGGTACATATAAAAATTCTCATTATTTTATTATATTATTATTTTATTATTTATTTGCTGCCCCGTCCCACCTACCCGCCCTCCAGCATATGGCTCGCGTCCCCAGTGTTCACACCCTGGAGATGCAGATGCCGGCCGAAATCACCAGGGGAAGAAGATGCCGGGCATTCCTGGAGGATGACGCAGGCACCGCTTACCAAGTAAGCTGTTTATACTCCCTGGCTATTCCACACCGAGTGTGGCTCAGGGTTACTACTTTAGGTATGGATAATTCACCCCGAGCTACACTCGACATTACCCCTAAGGAGGTTAATAGATACAGTAATTTATCAAAAAGTACAAAATAGTTAAAATAGCACATTGTAGAACAGGAGACAATGAACAATACCATCTATGAATAGACCTTAAATATATTAGAGGTTAGATACAAATTATAGAGGACAGGGGGGTCATTAGTGATCACTCTGTTTAATATCATTAGACACAGTATCCATAAACAATTCCCATATTTCAAAGAATCTACCAAGATGCATTTTATTTTATATATTTTCGTTTATTTTTTATTTTTAGAGTCCCAGTGTGGGGGATCTAGGTGCTGCCATTTCTATAAAATCGTTTTCTTGGCAACCAGAGAAATAATATAGAGTAGGTTATGGCTTCCTTTAGTAGTGTGGGCTTCATCTAGATTTAGGAAACCTAAAACAGCCCATTCCTGCGATAATGGTACAATGTTAAGTAAGTAAGATGCGACAAAGTGTGTTACAGACCTCCAAAATTGCTTTATCCAAGGACAGTCCCAAAACATATGGAAAAGATCAGCCTCCTCCTTTCCACATTTACTATGTAACACAGGAACAAAGAGAGCACCTGTATTACTGGGAAAAGTCCTGGATGGACAGTATGTGAGACAGTGGTATCTCAGGTTTCAGTGCTGAGGTGAAATCAGCAGAATTTTGTTTGCAGGGAAGCTCTAGCTTTCCCTGCTGGTTGGTTAAAATCTCTGTCCTGGGGCTGGTTTCTGGGGCTGGGAATCTGCAAGAGCAGGGTAGGGCAGATTCACAATTCCAGGTCTCACATTTTCAAAGGCCCACAAGCCTATAAAGCACACCTGGTGGTAAGCAACAGTGGCTATATGTCTGTGTGAGCCACTCTTTCTTGATTTTTTGATTTGTATAGAGAGAAGCATTGGTTTAAAGCAAGCCTAGACAGTTAATTTATGTTAGCCAGGAGGCTATACCTTTGATTTCAAATGCTTTTGTTTTGTTAAAATGCCCCTGCGAGGGAAGACTGTTTTGTTTTTTTCTCTTTTAGACAAAATAAATATGGGCAGGAGCCCTAAAGAGACACTGTTGCCTGGAGTTACCTCATTGCCAACCTTCCATTGAAGTTAATCCCCACAAAGGCAATAAGAGAAAAAAACAAATCCTATCAGATAGGAACATTTTGGATAGACATAGACTTCATGGAAAACCCTCAAAATAATTTCCCTGTACATTGCAGATGGCAGAGCTGTCCAGGGCCTCTTTAAAACCATCAGACGGTGACTTAGCTGGAAAATGGTCTATCCATATATACAGGTCTTGGGGTCTGGCCATGAAAGGTTATGAAGGGTTACAGAGTTAGTCAGGTTGGAAAAAAGTCCATCAAGTTCAACCACTAGATAAATAAATATATCCCAGACAAAAACCCCATATACATAGTTGATCCAGAGGAAAGCAATAAAAACCTGGTACAATTTGCTCCAACAGTGGTAAAAACTTCCTAGACTTGGTGCTTTGTCAACCTCAATTTTGTCCAACTGTTTCTTAATCAAATCAATTTTGAGCCATTATGGCTCGTTTAAGGCAGTGACATTGCTATTTGCAATTTGGAAATGTATGGCTTCTGCCATATAGAGAGGGTGTTTTTTGGGCAGCTTTACAAGAGATTTAACAGTAAGGAAGCTAATTTTCTACAGGTCTACAGGTCTAGGAGTAGTAAGGGATTTCCGCAAAAAGGTAAAAAAAAGGGAAGAATGACTATTCTGTGCCAAAGAGTGGTGTCCGCGGAACCTGAGCCACACATGCCAACATGAGTATTATATAGAATTAGAAACTCAGTTCAAAACATAATGGCTTTTCTCATTTAGCTCAGTAAAAAAATGATTTTAATGTTATGGCCACTTCTCCCTTTTCAGATTTAAAAGTGGTACCCTATCCGCAGGGCTTTAAGGGTATTTTTTTTATCATAATTCTAGTGGGTGTCCTGCAAGAAAACAATGACTGGGGAGTATTTCTAAGAATGAACTAGCACCTTTTTCCTTTTGTGTGGACTGTTTAGCCATGCTATGTTCCAAGACACCAAACTCAGATCATGTTGTATGATCATGTTTTTGGTTAGGGTTGGGCCAATCCTGTCCTATGTGGTGGGCACTGTCAATACATTGGAGAGAGCATGGGGAGAGGTTCAAGGCAGGCAACACATCAGTAGTAAGAAATTAAACCATGTTCTGAGATCCCAACAAAATGTATGTTAGATCTCCCTGTTCCTATTTTCTCCAATTTGGATTCCACTGATGTGAGAAAAGAAGACTAGTCAGATACTATTTTGAGAGTCCAGGAATTGATCTTCAAAGTCGCCAGCTTTTTGCTCCAACTTGGTTATTTGCTTAATGTTAGAAGAAATAGCTGTGAGAGCTGATTCTATGGTTTCCTACCTTCTGGTGGATCCAATGAAAGTTATAGATGTGGCCATGGAGGTGAAGATGGAGAATCCACTTGGATTTGGGCTTTAGTTTTGGATTTTGTAGATTGTCCACATATTTATTCATTGTAGGTCGGGAGGAGGTATAGTATAAGACACAAAGGTGAGAGGATACACTTTTATCAGTGACCTGGGTGATCCAGTAAACCTGGAATGGATTTCCTAAAAGTCATTAGATATTTGCTAGCAAATGTTTTCAATCCTTGACAAGATTCATTTCAGGTTTGCTTGATAACCCAGGTTCACCAATGAAAGTGTATCTTCTCCAGCCTTGGAGAGCTTTAATAAATTAGACCCAAAGGCCCTGATTCATCAAAGAAATCTACGCTCGCTGGAAGCGCGAAAGTACGAGCGACCAGCGAGCGCGGTTTCCCGCGGCCTGGAGTCGAGTGCGTTCGTACACTCGCCTCCTCACTGCCAGCCGGATTCCTGGCTTGATAATAATGAGCAATAGGGGGCGCGAATCTGCCAATTAAGGCGCGGCTCCGGCCGCGATCTTTTTCAGTTGCTGAATAGCGCGATCGCGTACGATTTCGGATCGCGAATACGAATGCGCGACCGATAATCCGATTCTGCTTGATGAATCAGGGGCCTTGTCTTAAACTCAGTCCTCCTTCCCTTTCCAGTGGGAATCTCATAGCTTGAAGTGCCTCAGTGTTTGCTTAAACTCTTATGACTGCACTGTACTGTGACAACATCCCGGGCATACTATGCCAGTTGCGGGACCTTCTGGAACCCTGTCAGAGATATCAAATCTTGTGGCTTGGAAGAATTACATCAGTGAGGACGACATGGCTACCCAAACTATTATATCCTTTATGGGTACCCCCATCTCTCTACCCTCCCATATCCTCAGAATATAGCAAACACAAATCTTACAAATCTTGGAATCTTACTACTGCGTTATCTGTGGGCACATGGGTTATCTGTCCACAGTCAGTTTTTCGCCAGAGGTTGTCCCTTATGCACCGAAGTCCTGGGGGCAAACATATACTAGGATGGTGCAACTAGCCTCCCAAGGCTGAGTGTCACGGGCTAAGGGGGAAGGAGAGGAACACCAGAATGAAAACAGGAAGATAATGACAAGGGACTAGACCTCCAAGCTAGGGAGAGGGAAATGCTCACCACCTAAAGAAACCCTAAATCTAGCCCTGACTCCTGTCAGTATGAATAGACCCTGAAGGTTGGAAGATTAATACACCGGAACCTAGACCCTAGGAGCCCTGAAATGCCGTAGGAGTAGTAACAGGGTATGAGACTACTAGTTCTTTCCCAGATGAACAAACCAGTATCTCACTGAGGCCTAGTAACAACGAGCAAAGGGTAACAACAAAATACAAAGAGAAGTAAACTTATCTTCAATAGAAAATGGATGAGCAGGAACTCAGGAGAGAACCACACACCAGCTCTTTCACCTCCAAGCAGAGAATATCAACCACATGACCTAAAGTGTAAGGCCAGGCTAAATAGAGGAATAGTAATGATAACAAGCTCCAAGCTGAGACCAGGGGTGTGGTCATTAGCAACAACAACACTGAAACAAGTGAAAGCAAAGAGACTGTCAGATAACCTCTTGTGCAGCCAGTCTCTCAGATCTTCTAACCTTAGTCACCGGAGGGACCGTGACACTGAGCAGGAGCTTGCTATAGGTGAAGTGTGTGGCATTAGATTGGGGGACTGGCATCTGGCAAGCATTGGTTCTGGACCAGGGCCTTACAACACACCCTGCATTTGGAAGCCAGTAAAGTGCTCATGCGGTTTATGTCCCCGCACACTCTCATGTGCACAATCATCGGTAACCCTACTATCGGCCCTATTCCCTCCTGGAATGGACACCACACAGATTTCAGTGGTGGATAACCCATGATTTACACAGGGTCCATAACTTGATCTTAATAGTGGAAGTGCTTTCATTTTCACACTTCTAAGAGGTCTATGAGATCTTTCGATTTATGCACATTAAACACATTGCCCCTGATTCATCAATAAAATCCGCGATCGCTGGAAGCGCGAACGTACGCGCGACCAGCGAGCGCGGTTTACCGCGGTCCGGAGTCGAGTGCGCTGGTACACTCGCCTCCTCACTGCCAGCCGGATTCCACTTACTTTAATAAGAAAACGCAGGTCCCTCTCAGCAAACAATGCGCGCGGCATAATGTCCTCTCTCAAAACGCAGGAAGCACAACCTACAAACTTTTAGACAGAACGTGACCACGCCACGCATTTGCACGTGCCCCGGGTGCACGTGCGCCAGCTGTATGCAAATCTGTACCTGCATGCAGCCAACGTCATTGCTTTTGCGCAAAAAAACCAAAACATTTTAGAAATAACTTTATTCAAAAAATTTACAGTAACAAAATGAAAAAGAACAAACCCGCATGCAACCAGCGTCCTTGATGCGCATAATTATGTGCATCTATCTATTCTTGAGTGATTGTAAAGGACAGATGACATGATTCCCCAAAAAACAAACAAACAAACAACAACATTTTAGAAATAACTTTATTCAAAATAAACATTTGCTAGAAGGTCAAAGTCAAATCTAAAAACATCAAAAACAAAATAAAAAAATGTAACAAAATTGAAAAGAACAAACAAAACACATGTAAAGCTGCCGGAGATGCGCGGCTCCGGGCGCGAGCTTTTTCAGTTGCTGAATAGCGCGACGGCGTACGATTTTGGATCGCGAATACGAATGCGCGAGCGATCATCCGATTCTGTTTGATGAATCAGGGGCATTGTGGCAACACAGACCTGATCACTCTCTATGTAGGCTCTTGATGCCTTTAAAGGATTCTGTTGGCAAGATCCTCAGGTTAAACGCCTGCTCTTAATGGTCTGTGACTTCCTTTTGGCAAAACTCCATTGCTTGGAGCATTACCCAACTTCCTTCCTCTTTCACACACCATCTTCTGAACCCTTTACACCTCTTCTCTACCTACACCCAAACTTTATTTTCTGATCTGTTCCTTTTTAAAACTTTGGCTTTCCCTCCTTCCATCCTTTTCTTGTTTACACATTATGCCCCATTGGTGAGATTCACACCTCAGTCCACTGATACACTGATAGGGCAGATCATACTTTGCAACTGTATCTTTGTCTTATGCAATTTTTACATGTATAATCTTACAACAGTGATGGCTGGACTTTGATTGTAACATATTGCCATTTTTTCATGTACCCACTCCTTTTTTTTTCCTTTTTTGATTATTGTTGTTTTAAACTTTCTATACATTTCTTACTAAAAAGCTATTGTAAAGAAAAATAATTAGGTAGACCTGAACACAGGTGACACAGTTCACCACAGACTAATTAATCAGATTAATTTGCATATTATCATCTGCTAGTGGATTTTTAAAGGGAAACCTGTGCACAAAAAAATCAACATAAACTGTATACAAACTCTTGCCAATTCATAAAATATTCAGCCATTTTTCCTCCAAATTACATCCATAAATTAGGATTGTGTTGATTTTCCTACATAATTATTGGGCATACATTGTGCCTTGAGCCCTGTAGTGACATGTTTCGATAACATTGGATGTAAGAATTCCAAAAGTGCATTCAATCATCCTTCATACTCTGCTTGGGGCCAAGAGGCCTTGAGTTGCTAGGTAGGTCCTGTTCCAGCTGAGGCACAGGGGTGTCCTAAAAGACATTTGTTTAAAATGTCTTATGACATGTTTCGTTGAGGCGAAGGCTTCATTCCCTACAATACACGTGTGTTATGGTTATCAGGCCAAGGTTGTGACTATTTAAAAAACAATTTTAATTCAGCAGTGATTCAAAATCAGATTTTTGGAAAATACTGGAGTCATTGCTGCTTCTGTATGACCCTATATTCATACAAAGAAAAAAAGCTTGGTTTCACCGCAGGAAGGCATAACATTTCAAATATGCTTTCCATCAATGGCCCCCAAACAGTTTGGGAAATCAGTAGAAAAAAAGCCACTTTTCTTCAAAGAGAACACAGATGATCACCTCACATGTGTATTGAGGATTAAACCAATCCCTTAGTACAAATATCAGAGAAAAAAAAGAGATGGGTAGATACACCTATAGCCTGGCCTATTCCCAAGAGGGGTCGTTCTGGTTCACAACAATAATATTATCAAATAAACATCTTATTGTATTTCATATACAGTGACAAAACAGTGGTTTCACAGCATTTATACAATCATTTGAATGTGGGTTTAATAAGTCAATAGACATACACAGTCAGTGATAATACATGGGAATCCCATTTGCTTTTCTAGGAGATGCAGGATATAATGTATCTGTTAAGCTGGGAATGGATAAATGACAGCATGAATGTAATCAAGGTAACAACGCTAATAATAAGATGTATATTGTGCACGAACCAGGTTGAACCATAGATAGATGTTAGTTGAATTGTGTCAAAATGTCCCTTTTCCTTGGAGCAGCCATTTTTAAGGAAGTATTGGGTCCCATTTATGTGGGACATTTTCAAGTGCTGATAAAAAACAAATCTTTGAATAAAGGTGAGGGTCAAACTAAGGCCTTAGGATAAAAGAAATCCCATAAGTTTTCCTTTCCTTACACACTTCTCCCAGTTTCCCACAGGAAGCACGTTTTAAGGCCTTTCAGCTGTGGAAATCCAGGGGGATCACATAATTCTCTGATCTTCTAGATTACCAACACAAATTATTACCGTTCCCAATTGTGGGTGTCTAGAATATCACACCCTCCCATCACACGTTACATTATACCCAACTCAAACTTTTTCACCCCTTACATAATCTTTACAACTTCCGCACTACTTACATCAAATAATGGGTCACCCTATGACACGTATATCCATAGCTGAACTATATGCTCAATTGTCAGACCCTCCTCCTAACAAGCTGTCTAGGCTTCCTTTTGTGAAAAAATAGGCTACCTTTTTAAACTTAGCGTATGGTGACACAGTGGACCTGTTGGAACAGAGTTGAGCCAGTGTTCGCAGGGCAGTTGTTAGTGAAATATGGCAGGAAATGCCATAATATTTAAAATTTAAATTTAAAATAATCCATGGAATGTATTATCTCAGGGGGAAGCCATCTATTATCACTAGATTCATCACTGGATGCCTGAAATGCAATTTACCATACATATTAAGGAAAGCACTAGAGATAAGAATCACCTTTTGGCATAAAATCCTGTATAGTCAATGATTGGGGTGCTTGATCAGATCAATGTCGTAGATTTCAACATTCACCATCGTAGCAGACAAAGATTCATAGTAAGTCAGTTTGAAAAAAGACTTAAGTCCATTAAGTTCAACCACTAGGGAAATAAACATATCCTAGATATCAAACCCTATATTACATAGTGGGTCCAGAGGAAGGCAAAAAAAAAACCCTGGTAAAATTTGCTTCAACAGGGGGGGAAAAATCCTTCCTGATTTCATGAGGCAATCGGATGTTCCCTGGATCAACAGTCACTGGTATTTTTACTTTAAAGCCTTAATACCCAGTTATATTCTGTGCTTCCAGAAAAGCATCCAGCTTTATCTTAAAGCAATCTATAGTAGTTGCTGAAACTACTTCCTGAGGGAGCCGATTCCACATTTTCACAGACCTTACAGTGAAGAATCCCTTCCTTATCCGGAGCTTACAATACAAGACAGTACTTTACTAGATATTGCAGCTTGGCATTGCATGCTGTTATTAAGGCTATGATCTACCTGAACCCCCAGATCAATTTCCATTTCTGCCCCCCCCAAATGTATTCCCCCTAGACAGTATGAAGCATGCATGTTGTTAGCTCCCAAGTGTATGATTTTACATTTATCTATATTAAATGTCATTTGCCACTTGGCTGCCCAATCAAACAGTACATCCAGGTCTGCTTGTAGATTATGGACATCCTGTATGGACTTAATTCCATTACATAGTTTGGTGTCATCTGCAAACATAGAAATTGTACTTTTATTCCCAAACTCTATATCATTTATGAAGATGTTAAACAGTAAAGGTCCCTACACTGAACCCTGGGGTACACCACTAATAACCTTAGACCATTCAGAGTATGAATCATTAATTTCAACTCTCTGGGTGCGATCTTTAAGCCAGTTCTCTATCTATTTACAGATTGACTTTTCTAAACCTATCGGCCCTAACTTGCATATTAACGGTCTGTGGGGTACTGTGTCAAATGCTTTAGCAAAGTCCAAGTACACTATATCAACTGCTATTCCACTGTCTACCTGTTTACTTACTTCCTCATAATTAGTTCCTCTAATGAAGCCATTTTTGTGGTTAAACATTTTAGAATATTTTATGGGATGTGGAACACTTTTCTGTAATTATTTGCAATGCTGTGATCATGAAACAATACCAATTGCAGTAGCTGAGGATAAATTTAAAGGAATGCCTCCTGTGTCACTGTCTGTATTCGTCTGTTATTTGCAACCCCTATTTATTGTACAGCGCTGCGTAATGTTGGCGCTATATAAATACTGTTTAATATTATTATTAATATTAATAATAATAATAATAATAATAATATTAATATTAATAATAAGTGCTCAGAACTGTAGAAAACCATCTCACCAAATCCAATAAAAAAATATTAATAATAATAATTTGTTTTTTGGGGGAAGGGGGTTTAAAAAGCATATATGTACTGATTTAATTAGCCAACATGAGGAATCATGACAATGTGGGGTCAGTCTGAATACATTTTTATGTTCTGTTTACTTCTAAATTTGCATAGAAAATAGGCAAACTTCTATGCCACAGTGTTTTATTGCAAATAATTACTGTGATTTCATATCATGTACAATCAAAAATTGCTTTTACCCTTGTAGCTAACACAATTTGAGAGTTTATTCATATGACTTTTTTTGGTGAAAAATCCTTAGCAAATAGTTTCTTTAGCCAACTTTAGGAATTTCTTATCAGTCTGAATACATATTTATAAAAGATTCACCTCTAATTGTGCTGTTGGTGGTTGTGGAGGTGGCACAAGAGTGGTGGTGGCAGTGGTGCAAATATTGTGTGACATTAGGTTCAGATGGGTAACACAGGTTACCAATACAGGTTTGGTTCATTTGAATAAAGAGAGTAGTTCATTGAGAAGTGACAATTTCCCCTCCTGTGATAAAAACACAGCACCTGTGAGGCATAATCAGACAAATATGGCAAAATGTTCTTTTTCTTTGCCTACTATCCCATTGGGATAGGTAATCAGGCAAATCCGTCTATGTCAGATAAGATGGTACCATCTGCACCTATCTGATCTTCTTACACTCCAACCTCATGCTACCGCTGCCACTGGGAGCTGTTGTCCCATCTATATGTCCATGTTGGCCATATAGATTTGTACTAGACTGGTGACAGTATAGTGTTATAGCAGTCAATTCGACATACTCTGTCATCTGGGCTAGCTGCTTGTAGAATGTAGGAACAGATTGCTTTACAATGGAACTGGAGAACTCATTTTCACCTTTTCTGTACATCTCTGTATATAACTGACCCTATTTGCAACATCAGCACTAACATTTGATTTTGGGACCTTTTGGGGAATTGGATGCAGGATGAGGTAGATCCTGGTAGGATTTACAGAGCACAGGATTTACAGGAGTAAAATGAAGATGTAATGTGTGCCTGATAACTTATCATATGTTTAAATAAGATACATCATCACAAGTTGACCTAAAAAATGCCCATAAACTGGAAACCTGACGAACTAAGGCCACACAACATTAAGCTTGGCTGGGAAGAAATTGTATCTTGCTACCCTGTGAAAACATGCATAGCAGGACCTTTTTCGGTCTGCTGCCACTGCTGCTATCAACAGGAAAAAATGCCTTTGTGTACAGTACAGTCATACAGTATTACTAATAGACTTCTTTTACAGGAATGCCTGTGTATACTAGAAATAACTGCTGTGTTTTCAGTTTTTAGCTTCAAGCTCTGTCCCTGATTAGCAATAGTGTAAATTAGTGGCTGGGATGTCCTTTTTTATTTTACTTCATTTCATTTCTTGTCTGTCTGTCTCTAATTAGCAGTAGCAGAAATGGCATCTCAGCAAGTACTCTGTGCATCTTTAGTAACTTTTCTAAACTCCAGTTTCCTGATTAGCAATAGCAGTAAAAGTAGACTTTGGCAAACACTATATGTCCCTTTTTTATTTATTTATTTTTTTTCCTTTTTTGATTAGCTGACCAAAGTTGACCCTATCTCACTCACACTAGCACAGTAGAACAAGTGGCAAACACAATCTGCCTCTTTATGCTTCTTTTTTCCAATTCTTATCTCTCCCTCTTAAGCTTCGTACACACTTCCAATTATTATCGTTTGTAAACGAAGGACGAACGATCCTGCACGATATCTGCGAACGATCGTATAGCACCGATCCTGTACATACAGATAACGACACGATCCTTTAAAGGATCCTTTATCCTTTAAATATTGTACACACGTATATATATACACAGTATATATGAATATATATATATATATATATATATATATATATATATCTGATATGTCAGATGTTATTAATATGGTGTAAATAAAGGGCTGCTGTGCCAATTTTTTCCAACACAAAGTGTACTTGTCCTTTATTCATAGAAGGTCAATTTGGGGGTGGAGGAAATAATTGGTGGGTTTAACAGCAATGGCTTCTTATACTGTACCCTGGTCGTGTCATTGAATCATTTTCCCACACTGTGCAGTTTCTGAACTTGAAATAGAACTCAGACTAAAATTTCAAAGCTCCTTTCCTAGGTCAGAGAAGAGAATTGGTATCAAATCTGACCTGAACTATCTGACTACTTTAATGTTAATGCAATGACATACATTAAGCAAGCAGTTTTCTCACAGAGTGTTATAAAACAGATGTATAAACCACAGGTAAGAAATTAGCATCTCCATAACACCAATTTACTCAATCTAGCTTTAAATTAAAAAACATATCAAATAATAATAAATAAATAATAAAAATAATAAAAAAACACTTTCCTTTGTGAACAAGGTGTATTTTAACTTTGTGTAACCATGCAGAGCATCTTTACTGTATAGGTTCTCATTTATCCAGGTCATTGCAAATCTAGAAGTAGCAGCAGTATTTTTATGCAAAGATACTTCTGGCTATGACCTGGCCAGAATTGGAATGGTAATCTATCCCTGCTGGGCTGCCTATTACAATACAAAAAATGTGCAGAATGAATTGAGAGTTATGTGATACATATGGAACTGGTAAAGGAAACCAGAAGTGGAAGCAGCGGAAGTATGTCATAATACACTGGACGCCAAAGGCAAACCTGTAGTTGCATTTATGTAAGCTGGTCCAGGAAACAACTGTTTCATTAAATTAATTTTTATGTCTGTTACATTTTCTGTAATGGAATATATGCAATTGTTGCTCACTCTTTGCTGGTCAAACAAGAGGCTTGAATCAAGCAGAGTTAGAAAAAACAGTTTTCTGATATTGTACATTTGGGAGTTGTGTCTGGTTGACTGTCCGTTTTGTTTTAAACAGCTTTTTTTTCCTTTTTTCCTTGCCAAAACCTAAGGCTTTACAGGTGATTTAAGTTCTTGGCAGACTCAATTTAAGCTTGCTCACTCTTGGCTGGTGAAACAAGTTGAGTTGGAAAAAAGAGTTTAAAAGATAAAGTGTAAGGAACTTACCCGCCCTGCGAGCCTGCGGTGTCCCTGGGGTTCCCAGCCACAGAGGGAGACCCCTCAGTAGCAAGCAGCATAATAACCAAGGCTGCTCTTCTGCTCACAGCTTGTCTGTCTCTGCAGGCGGAGGGACTTCGGATTGTTCTTGACCTGCATTTGCCTTATCCTCCTGTACTTCGCTTTATTGGACTTAACCCTTGCTGTGCTGTATGATATTGAATAAAGCCTGATTTAAGGGTATCTGGAGTTGGTCGTGGTTTGTGTGCCCAGGCGCATTACATAAAGGAATTAAATCCTTATAGTAACCACAAACTGTAAGTAAAATTTTAAACTCCTTGTAAACAACTAACTGGGAAAATGAGTGGTAGCAAGGTGGAAGGTTTGGTTCAGTGCACAGTCTGTCACATGTATGCACAAATGGAGTAACAGTTCCTAGGTGAATACCACTGTGACAAATGTGAGCAAGTCGTCTGGTATCTCGCATTGGAGAGCTGGGGAAGCACATTGCAACACTGAAATCACTGGATCATCTTGAGAGGGGTCTCCTGCTCACTGAGCAGGCAGTTAATGGCTTAGATGTGGAGGGTGGAGAGGTTAGTCAGTATGAACATGTAAGGAGTTGGATTAATGTAACTAGAGGGAGTGGTAGGGGCACCCAGAAAAGGAAGGCCAGCCCTAGGTTTGAACACCCCAACATGTTTGCAAAGTTATGTGAATATGTGCAGGTGGCAGACCCAGTGGTGGCAACTCTAGATGTTACTGCTACCCCTAACAGCCAGGAGAGCAGCACATCTAGTAGTGGTGGGGAGGGAAACGCAGAAAGGAAAAGACAATTGGTAGTCATAGGGGATTCTATCATCAGGAGGACTGATAGAATAGTTTGTCACCTGGATCCCTTCAACTGAATGGTTGGCTGTCTTCCTGATGCCAGGGTTCGGCATGTGGTGGACCGAGTGGACAAATTACTGGGAGGGGCTGGAGAGGACCCAGCTGTCTTGGTCCATAGTTGAACCAATGACAATATAAATGGAAGATGGAGGATCCTTAAAAATCAGTTTAGGGAACTAGGTTTTAAGTTGAAGGCGCCTGTGCCTTGTGCAACACAGGAAAGGCAGAGGGAGCTTAGGCAGCTAAATGCATGGTATATGTCCTGGTGTAGAAGGGAAGGGTTTGGGTTCACAGAGCACTGGGCTTATTTTTTATTGGGGTACAACCTGTATGCCAGAGATGGTTTGCACCTAAATGAAAGGGGGTCTGCTGTGCTAGGGGAAAGATTTAGGGGAATGGTGGAGGGATATTTAAATTAGGACAGAGGGGGTGGAAAAGTCAAATAAGGTGGCCGAATGGTTAGTCAAGAATCAGACAGTAGTGGAGGGTGGATTGGGGACAGTTGGGGGGCGGGGGGGTTATGGAAAAATGTATGGAGCTTCCCATATTACAAACAAACATTGGATTGCAGTACTAATTGTACTGAAAAACAAAAGGATTTGGCAAACAATGATGGTAAAGGCAGCAATGGTTTAAAGAGCGAGTTCACCGAGTCTAGCAAACAAGATAGGGAAGTTAGAAGCCTAAATGAGTGAGGAGAATTATGACTTAGTTGGTATTGCTGAATCCTGGCTTTGTTCTTCACATGACTGGGCTGTCAATATTCCTGGGTATACTCTCTTTCGTAAAGACAAAGTCAAACGAAAGGGTGGTGGTGTCTGTCTGTGAGAATTGATCTAAAAGTGAATGTGAAACAAGAAATTGCAGATGGAACAAGCAATGAGGTTGAGGCATTATGGGTGGAGTTGAATGTGGGGTTAAATAACACACAATTAATTATTGAAGTCTGCTATTGTCCCCCCAGTGCTCCCCAAGGAAGAAATAGAAAATCAACTACTAGCACAGATAGAAAAAGCAGCAAAAAGTGGAAGTGTTTTAATCATGGGAGATTTCAACTACCCTGACATTGACTGGAGTAATGGCACTACAGGAACAGCAAAAAGGGAAAAAATTTGTGAATTTAATGCAAGATAATTTTATGGTACAAGTTTATAGAAGCCCCAACTAGAAATCATACTCTGCTGGACCTAGTTCTTTCTAACAATGCATAGCTTATAACAAGTGTGCACATAAAAGAGAATCTGGGTAGCAGTGAATATAATATGATTTCATTTAATGAAAGTTGTAAACAGGAAGCAAAAATAGGAAAGATAAAAACATTTAATTTTATGAGAGCAAATATTACATTAATAAGGGCTGCTCTCTGTGATTTTGACCGGGAGACAATATTGTCCTCAAAGAACACAGAACAGAAATGGGAATGTTTCAAGTAGGTTTTACAAAAGCACACTGAAAAATATATTCCAATGGGTAATATGTTTAAGAGGCTAAAATTAAAACCTATGTGGCTCACAGCTGATGTTAACAAAGCCATAAGTAACAAGAAAAGGGCAAAAAATATAAAAATTAATGAATACCTTCATCGTTTAAAAACTTTAAAGAATATAACAAAAGATGTAAAAAGGAGATAACATGTGCAAAACTTCACAATGAAAGACAGATTGCAAATATAATAGTAGCAAAAATATCAGATCTGAGCATGTAGGCCCCTTAAAGGATGTCGCTGGGTTGGTAACTGGGGATAAAGAAAAGGCAAATTTACTAAATACGTTTTGTTTTAGCTCTGTGTACTCAAAGGAAAATGGCAGAGCTCAAGTCCAAATTCATAATAGCAATGTCACGGAATTGATATGATTGAGAAACAGTTGGGAAAAATTGAGGTTGACAAAGCACCAGGACCCGATGGAGAACATCCACGTGTCCTCAAAGAGCTGAGTTCTGTTATTTCAAAGACATTATTTCTCATTTTTAGAGGCTCTTTAGTCACTGGCAAGGTACCGATGGGTTGGCGTAAGGCCAATGTGGTTCCTATCTTTAAAAAGAGAGCAAAGTCATTACCACTGTACCCAATGCAAATTAATGTTAATAGGTTTGGAAAATTCAATCTGTAATTGGATAGAGAACTGGCTTAAAGACCGCATCCAAAGAGCTGTAAATAATCATTCATAGTCTCAATGGTCTAAGGTTATTAGTGGTGTACCCCAAGGTTAGTGTTGGAACCTTTACTGTTTAACATCTTTATAAATGACATAGAGTTTGGGATTAAAAGTACCATTTCTGTGTTTGCAGATGACATCAAACTATTTAATGGAATTAAGTTCATACAGGATGTCCAAAATCAGGATTGCTTTAAGAAAAAGCTGAATCTTTTTCTAGAAGCACAGAATATAACTGGGTATTAAGGCTTTAAAGTAAAAATAACAGTGACTGTTGATCCAGGGAACATCCGATTGCCTCATGGAATCAGGAAGGATTATTTTTCCCCTGTTAAAGCAAATTGTACCAGGGTTTATTTTTTGCATTCCTCTGAACCATCTATGTCTTACTTGGTTTTATATCTGAGATATGTTTATTTCCTTAGTGGTTGAACTTGATAGACTTATGTATTTTTTCAATCTAACCTACTATGTAACTGCAAAAAATAAAAAAGTCATGAACATTTAAAATGCTAGTTTATTTGGGAAACACTAACAGATGTTTGCATTAATGTAGGTACCCCTAATAAATTTATATAGCTGCAAAATGTGTTTACAATATAAAAATTATGTTTATTAATAATTATTGCTAGCTGGCATAGTGACCTGGATTACATGTGTTAGGAATGACACCCATAAAGTTGTAGACAAGTAGTGTGGTGACATTAGGTAAAAGGATGGAGGACCAGAGACAGAACGTGGGCCAGCAAGAGCAGTGGAAATGTGTTGCCTCTGGTCAGCTATCACTAGGGAGACCGCATTAGTAAGAGTCATAGAGAGCTGGGTATAGTGCATCGTCAATGCCACCCAGAAGTGTACAATTTCAGTGAATGGAGTATTGACAGGTGGCAGCAGCAACAGCAGGAGGAGGAGGCGGTGAACCCTGAGACCGCATTGGTAACTGGCATCTCAAGCTGGGTGTAGTGCATCGTCAATGCCACCTGGAAGTGTGTAATACAATTTTTGTGAATGGAGTACTGACAGGCCGCAGCAGCAGGAGGAGGAGGCGATGGGCCCTGAGAAGGAGCGTGGACCGCATTAGTAACTGGCATCTAGAGCTGGGTGTAGTGCATCATCAATGTCACCCAGAAGTGTACAATTTTAGTGAATAGAGGACTGACAGGCGGCAGCAGCAACAGCAGGAGGAGGAGGCGGTGGGCCCTGAGACGGAACGTGGACGGCGTTGGTAACTGGCATTTAGAGCTGGGTGTAATGCTGATGCATTATAAAAACACCCAGAAGTGTGTAATACAATTTGTGAATGAAGTATTGACAGGCAGCAGCAGCAACAGCATGAGAAGGAGGAGGCGGGCCCTGAGACGGAGTGTGGATCGCATTGGTAACTGGCATCTAGAGCATCGCGTAGTGCATCGTCAATGACACCCAGAAGTGTATAATACAATTTTTGTGAATAGAGTACTGACAGACGGCAGCAGCAACACCAGGAGGAGGATGGTGGGTTCTGAGAGAGAGTTTGGACCGCATTGGTAACTGGCATTTAGAGCTGGGTATAGTGCATCGTCAATGACACCCGGAAGTGTGTAATACAATTTTTGTGAATGGAGTCCTGGGCAGGCGACAGCATCAACAGCAGGAGGAGGAGGCGGTGGGCCCTGAGACAGAGCGTGGTTGGCATTGGTAACTGGCATCTAGAGCTAGGTATCGTCAATGCCATCCTGAAGTGTGTAATGAAAATATATTAAATTTGTGATTAAATGTAGAAGGCCAAACCACGATATTGAATATGACATGAATGACATGATATGAATGACATGAATGCCAGCAGAGAATTGAAAAAAACTGAGGTGGTGCAGCAACTGGCAGCACAGAATTTGGAGAAAAAATGTGTGCCTACCCTGGAGCAAACAAATACTGTTAATGATCAAGAGACAGAATGTTCCTTCAAAGCAGCTGAAGAGAAAATTGCCAGTCTTGTTTCAGATGCAGCTTTTGATAAATCAGGTGAAGATTTACAAAATCTTCAAAAGTGGTTGAAGAAACTTTAGAGAGTGGTGGGACAGTAGTAGAAGAAATTACTGTTGTATCTACTTCGGTTTCTCTTGTGGCAGAGGAATCTAAGGTTGATGTCCCAATTACAGTGGAATCTGGTGAATAGGGGAAGGCTGAAATAAGTGTCCCTGTTTCATGTGAAGTTCAGACTGCTAAAAGTATTACTGTGGAAGATGCTTCAGTGCTGACTGAGGTCCAGGCTGATGAATGTGTTCCTGTATGGACTGGGGAAAAGTTTCTGCTTACTGAAGTCCAAGCCAAAGGATGGGATCCTGTTTCAGTTGAGTCTGAAGAGAATAAAGGGATAAAAGAGAAAGAGGCTGAGGCCATCACCTATGTCGACAGTGTAGAAGCTCTTGGAGACATTGGTGAATATGAAGGGGTTAAGACTGTGGAGGCTCCAACTATAGATGAATGTGAAGAGACTGAGGCTTCCCCTCACATGGACAGTGTAGGGACCGTAGCTATTGGGGACATTGAATGTGAAGCTGTTAAGACCATCACTTATGTGGCCAGTTGGGAGCCTGTAGCTGTTGATGGCAGTAGTAAAGGGGAAGAGGCTAAAACTGTTCCCTACATAGGAAATGTAGAGGCTGCTGCAGTTTGTGACTTTGGTGAAAATGAAGACTGTGGTGTAAATGTTGCTGCAGCTTTAGAACATGTGGCTGCACCTAGCAAAGTCTTTGAAAGACCTGAAAAAGTTATAATCAATGACAGCAGTTCACAATTAGAAGATGGCCCTGCTGAGAAAAAAACTTTGGAAGTGAATGCTGAAAGAAGGATGGGAAACCTGAAGCCTCCAAATCCAACCAAAAATAAAGAGAAATTTGTAAAGAAAACTTTGCAATGTAAGCTGTGCAGCCATACTTGTCCTAGACACTCCAATCTTGATTGTCACATGCAGAGGCACATAAGAACTCGTTCTGGGGGGAAGCTATATGAATGCTACATTTGTCATGTTCGGTTTACATAGGGTGGATTGAAGATTACAGCGACAGCAATTATGTCCTTCCCAAAGTAGATATAAGAATGTTGATTGTTCTCCTGCTCCAGGATCGTATGATGTAAAGATGGCTGATGGTCTCAAGGGCCCCTTGTCGTTTAAAAATTCCCAAAGGTTCAGAGGAAAAGAAAAAGGTTCTAATGGTGAAGGTCAAGCAGACACTGAAAGAGAAGAACCAACATATCTTGTGCGGCTGCGCAAACAAGCTTTGCATGGGTCTACACCACACCTGAGACAGAAACCAGAAAAAGATAAAGAATTCCAAGGGGAAAAAATAAACTGGATGCAAAAGACAAGGAGATCATCCGTCTTGAAAGCCAGCTTTCAAAAACAAATTGAAACACTGCAGAAAAGTTTAGCTACATCAAAAGCAAGCTTGGGGAAAATCATAAAGAGGTGGTCAGCCACGATGAAAGTTTGGCTGAGGAATTTAACCAAATCCAAGTTGTAGTTGAGGAACTCAAAGGAGAAAATAATACCCTAGAGATTTATTTATCAAATTCCCAAGAGCAAATACAGACTGGAACTAACCAGCAAAGAACAGGAATATGAGCGTTAACAGGGAATTGCAGCATCTCAGATAAATGAGCAGAGCTTGACTGCCCGTTCCCTGCGTCAGGAATTGCAGAATATACAAGAAGAAATCATGAAAGAGAGCCGCCTATTGGAAGAAGGAACACCAGACGATCTTGATGAATTACAACAACAGGAGTCAGCCGTGGAGAAACGTATCATGGAACTAGAGTAAGAGCATGAGCGTAAGAACATGAGGGGGCAGAAGAGATTGTACAGCTAGAGAAAACTCTTCAAGGCGCAAATGCAGAGCTTGAAAGTGCAAAGGGAGAAACCTGGACGAAAGCAGAAAGTGCGGTCCAAGCAAGAAGGTTCAACTAAGTAGTAAAGGTACCAGAGACAACTTGGTCCAGAGCACCGGGTCTCTAAAAAAAAATTGTTTTTTTCATCTAAGCCAACCTCTGCAAATGCAGCCACGGATGCAGAACCCTTGCCCAGCAAATGCTTACCACACTCTCCAAGGGTCTTAAAGTCTGCCTCCTGCTCTGAAATTTACAATGAAATGTGATTGTGGAATCAGAATGAAATATCTGTATTTTTTCAAGAGAAATACAAACATTTTTCTGGCTTTTTTGATAGATAGCAAGTGCTATCAGAATGAAATATCTGTATTTTTTGGAGAGTAGGACAGAAAGGTGTCTGCCTCTTTTGCTGGATAGCAAGAGGTAGCATTAAAAACTGCTAAATAAGTATATTTCCAGATATACAGAAGGGTCCTAACTAGTGTTGGTCAAATATCTCACTATTCGATTCGACAACTAACTGATCGAACAGTGAGATATTATCCGGGTGATCGAATGCCAAATTCGAACACCATTGAAGTAAATAGTGGGAGAATTCGGGTTATTTTTAGGGACAATCAGATTGCTCTTGCAGCCCTTTACTAGTTGTATGTGTTCTTGGATAGAGTTTATGTAGAGAAACTTGTTCCCATTCAACCTCTAGTGGCTGGGGATCGCCTGCAGTCACAGTTGTGACCACAAAGTTCCCACAGTCATGTGACCATAGGAACTCAACTGCTGATGAAGCCTGCAATTCCACTACGATCCCTGGGGCACCACAGGTTAATTAACCTGTAGTGTATCGGGGGTCGCAAACTCTTGTCATTGTAAGATAACCTGCAAAAAAAAAAAACTTAGTTAAATAAACACAAACACTCAATAAATTAATGTAACATTTATTTTCATTTTTTTAACAACCCGAATTCGAACACCAACACTACTCCTAACCTGTCCCTGTCACAATCCATGTCTCTCCTTGCTTCTTTCCTTCACACAGAACACAAGATAGAGTGACTAACCCCTCCCTCATTCCCTGTATATATGCCTGTGCTCAGATCTCTCTTGATTGGGCTGCTGGGCCTTGCTGTGCATTCTGGGAGCAAATGATTAGCTCCCATCCGCGCCATTCCCAACAGTAATAGTCGCTGTTCCCTCCCCCTGCATTCTCCCTCATTTGTTAAACGAGAACACGACTTTATGGCGAATCACAAGGCCATTCTCACTTAAATGTTCGCTAAGCGAGAAAGGCCCGATGAGATGAAACTTACAAATCTCGCTCGCTCATCCTTACTCCAGACCTGTTTCTTACTAGAGGAAAGTTGGCAGTGGTAGAAAAGGTGACAGAGCAGGGGTGTGTCATAACAGAAAGGAACTCCCTGTCACTGCTCCTTTCTCCTCTCTTCTGTAGGACTTTCCAAAAAAAAAAAAAACTGTACTTAAGAAGGATGAAGATTAAATGAAAAAATGAGACTTTAGCTTTGACCTTCTCGGAACTATTTCACCTTCCTCTACAATTGTCTTCATAAGAAGATGATTTCTCTGTTCTGGTGACATCTTAAAACAATGATAACTTGAACAAATCAGGAAAATTAATCTTTCTAGCAGGGACGCATATAACAAATACCTGAGAGAGGGTCTAATACAACACATCCAAAACACTGGGGTTGATTTCCCATCATTTTCAAAGTTTAAACAGACAATGAGAGAAAGTCTCCCCAAAATGAACAACATTTTCATCTCAGAGAGTTGTCCCTTTAACGAGTGTCCCCATTGAAAGATTTCCTCTATTGTTTTGTTTACAATTAAAAAAGTTGGGCTTTTCATAAGTTTTTGTCTTACTGACAATGCACACCAGAACAAATAAAATGGGTAAATCTCTGCAGTGAGGACCACCACCACTACCACCTTATCAAAAATGTGCATTTAGCTACATCCTAAATTTATGTGTGTTAATTAAGCACATGTATCAGTCAAGTTACCATAACAAAAAGGTATGAATTAGCACAACCTTATCTGTCAAAGTTATACAGCTTGGAAAGAATAACAAAGTTTTTTTTTTTTTTGCAATAGCGATCAGCAAATGACTGCATTTTCGACATCTTTTCTCTCCAGTGACCTAATGGAAAACATTGTAAGTAAACTCTAATGCAGGACCAAAGAAAAAAAATGTTAAAGCTTAGCTTCAGGCATGAGCTGTTAAACCTCTCTCCCCACCCCCACCCCCTAAACCATTCCCAGGTGTTTTCCCCTCCACACTATTTCTGGCTAAAACTAGCTTCTTAGCTCCATGACATCATCTCTGTGTCTGTAGGCTCTTGAGGCGGTCATGAATCTGCTGGTGAAAGCAGGGAAACAGGCAACTCCTCTGTAAAAACTGCACACAACTCAATTCAAGGAAGAGGGGTTTAACTTTCTTCAGTTCATCACCACCTTTGTTCCTCCACTAAAACATTCATTTTTTAATGGTAGCTAGAGATTGTGTGCTGTCTATGTATGAGATTTTCTGTGTTATGTTTTAAATGAATAAAGGGTAGAAACAAACAGACTGCACAAAGAGACTAAAACAACCCTAGTAATGGAGGCAAGGTGATGCCAGAGAAGATGCAACATAGGTACATGCACTTCCTATGGTATCCGCTACCAAAGATGTACCTGCCAGAGAAACACTAGTACCTCTGTAACACTTTTGTAGTCTCCTCTGGTGTTTACATGCAGTTTTTGTCAGTGCTGGCTATGCCGGGATATCCAGTGTCAATATATGTCCTATACAAACCTAAGGGGAAAATGTGGAGAGAATGTAAACAGAAGACGAGACACCAACAGTGTTACAAAGGTAAGCAGCTATAGTGAAGTAGTTTGAAGGGGGAGGTTTAGTGATAGTTTAGGTAAATCTTCAGCTGTACTTTGAAAAACAGCCATAACAGAACAGCTTTCTTAGGCAATATGTTGCTAAATAAAGGTTATGATATGCATCAGATTGCCAAGACTCAAAAGATATATACCAAGAAAAGGTTTCCATCAATTTCTTGATATCACCCTAAGAGGAGAGGCCAAACTAACCAAGTTAGATGAAAAACCAGAAGATCCAGACACACAATTGTACAAGGGATTAAATGTTTTACAGGTTTGTCAGTAAAGTAAGGAGGAAAAATGACCACTATGTTGTAGGGGTATGTGGATTGGAAGCTTATTTGAAAATGTTTGCCGTCTTTGACAAATCAAATTCCAGAAGACCTTTTATGCACAGGAAAATAAACAAACACACTCGCTGCACCCATTTCCCTTTTAAAATGATTCTAAAAGCATATTAAAGTGCCTGGTTTTACAAAAACAAAGAGGAATTCACACTGTTTATTATTTTTATAATTAAAATAAAAAGTATTCATTTTTGTAACTCCTACAAAAAATAGCCCATTTTATATGCTAAAAAAAACCCTTGATTGTTGTATAATTGTGTTTTATCCACTATACCTAAAAAATGTTTTGCATGAATGCGCCAGAGAGGAGGTAATGCACACGAAGTACACAAGAGCAAAACACAAGCAGAGTCAGGGACACAGGCAAAAGGTCGGTCCAGAATCTGGAGAGTATCAATCTCACTTTACTGTTGGCTAGCTTTTTGTTCTCGAACTCAGCAAAGTCAGACAATAGGATAAGTATATCATTTTGCTCTAAAATAAGGCAGGCTGCAAATGTATTTTATTTATAAAGATTCACAAAGATGGGACCACAACTGTTAACCTTTATTTCATCAACCTCCAAGCAGCTGGAGCACAGATGTCTGAGAAGAACAAATTTAAGAAAAAAAAATAGAAAATGTAAAACTGGTGGTAGAAAAAATTAAAATATTGGTAAAACCAAAGGGAACTTAACAGGCATAATATCAGAAGACTTCCATGTGCCATCAACTAAGGTAAACTTACAAAAACATCTTTAGGATAGCAAAAAAAGTGTGGTAATAAATGGTCCTTTGTAGTGTTAAGGATGACTAGTAATATGTTCCTAATGGTCGTGAAGTACCAACCAAATGTGTGGGAATATGTGTCATAGTGATCAATCGGGCCAATGATCCATCTAGTACTGGGCTGAAATGAAGACAGCCCAAGTGGGAAGAAGAAGTGTTTGCTTCTTACCCTTGTCTTCTTTTGTCTTCTACCTTTTGGGCTTCTGTTGAGGATCTGTTTGTTGCTCAGGAAGAGCTGTCTCCATAGGCCTTTTTTTAGCTGATAGCTGGATAGCTGACATAGTTATTTGTTTTTACCTACAGCCTCCTTTCTACTGATGGGGCAGACTTTCGAGAAAATTATTGGGGTCTATTTAGAAAAAAAGTGAATCTGACATTCATTGAAACATTTCTTGGTGGAGAATCACCAGGAAATGTATCAGATTCCACTTTATAAAAAGACCTGGTAGACTTATTGGGTTAGTTTTATTTTTTTTTTTGGAGGGTAGTGGGCCAAATGACCTAAAAGAAAAAGAGACACAACACCTAGGCAAAGATTATTGAACATAACAGTGGCTCAACTGCTAACCTGCAAACCAGTTCAAGCAGGTTGGACTGCAAACATAATTTGTATTTCAAATTAGGATATAGCATTCTATAAAACCCTACACACTATCCATATATTTCAATAGTAAGGTAGTAGTAGATGGTTATATTTAGCGTATTATCATCAATATTATTTAGGAGTGAGGCAATCTTCTCTTTTGAAATAAACCACAAAGGTGGTAGTGTCTGTCTTTATGTGGGAAGTTATGTAAAAAGAAGGTGTTGTGGATGATGCTCATATTGTAAATAATTGTGTTTTTATAAGTCTTTCCAAAGAGGTAGGAAATTAGCAACTTATGCAGGGAGAACAGGGTGCACAGACTTGGACAATTGTGAGCACTGCTGGTAGCGCACAAGGATAAAGACCAAGTAGAAATAATGTTCTGCTGAACCTGATATTTTCAATATGGAGATTATTAAAAATCTGGACAGCAGTAAGCATAACATATATTTAGGTTGTCAACGGGAAGCCCACATTAGAAAGATAAAAACTCTAAATATAAAGAAAGTACATTATCCTGTACATTATAACATTATGCTGCTTTTCTTTACTTAGAATGCAAGGAAATTGCAAAAAAACTGAAAAGAGGCATGTATGAGCTTAGCCATTAGGAAAGGTAAATTGAATTTATTCTCTCTTTTGAAGAGGTGTTTGGGGGTTGGGGGTATATCATCATCATGTATAAATATATAAATGGTCTATATAGAGAGTTTGCTTTAATATGGCACACTTTTTCACCTTGATGGAGCTGATTGAACCATGTTTGTGTATAGGTTGTGTGTATAGGTTTCTGTCTGTAATTTTTTTTTTTACCCATGGTTGAACTCAATGAACTAAGGTTGAAAAAAAACACGTGGCATAGTTGTTTAGACATTTTATAAGGGATTTTACCAGGAGCTAAAGCACACCTCCCAGCAGTCTCAATTCCCGATATCTATATATATATATATATGTTTATAATATTTTATATAATATTTTTATAAAGGAAAGAAACAGACAGGGTTTACAGGTCGTTTGTGTTTAATCAAATATAATTATGTTATCCCAAAATTCATACATAATTACATAGATAATAAACCATAATTGTTTTACCAACCCATTGCCCCTGATTCATCAATAAAATCCGCGCTCGCTGGAAGCGCGAAAGTACGCGTGACCAGCGAGCGCGGTTTACTGCGGTCCGGACTCGAGTGTGCTCGTACATTCGCCTCCTCACTGCCAGCCGGATTCCTGCCTTCATAATAATGAGCAATAGGGGGCGCAAATCTGCCAATTAAGGCGATTAGATTTCAGCTGCGCGATTAAGGAGGATCTGTTAAGC
>NC_092865.1:74829982-74906855 GCF_032062135.1 Pyxicephalus adspersus | reverse complement strand
GTACGATTTTGGATCGCTAATACGAATGCGCAGCGATCATCCGATTCTACTTGATGAATCAGGGGCATTGTATCACTATGGGGTGGATTTGTAAACTATACAAGCAATCAACTAGCGTTTTTCAGTGACCGCTGTAGTCTTAGCTACCCTACACAATTCGCCAATTTATGCTCCTTCAGGAGTGTATGATAATGACTTTATGGTCTATATAATAGATCAAATATATTGTTACTTTATTGTTCATGTTAATTTGGTGTACAAGATTAGTACATATAATTACATTCAAGGGTGTTGTTAGTTTAGAGATTAGAGTATCAAATATTGCTTACTGTTTGGCTTGTGAAACAAGTAGCTCTTTGATCAAGTGGAGTTGGAAAAAAATGGACTGATATTGTGCATTTGGACATAGTGTCAGTTTGACTGTTAGGTTGTGTTTGCTTGACTGTCAGTTTTGCTTTAAACAGCTTTTATTCCTTGCTGACCTCTAAGGGGGAGTGGTCAAGGCTTCACAGGTGATTCAAGTTCCTGGGGAACTCACATTGAGCTTTACTCACTGTTTGGCTTGTGAGACAAGTGGCTCTT
The DNA here is from genome assembly GCF_032062135.1 of Pyxicephalus adspersus. Taxonomy (NCBI): domain Eukaryota; kingdom Metazoa; phylum Chordata; class Amphibia; order Anura; family Pyxicephalidae; genus Pyxicephalus; species Pyxicephalus adspersus. The sequence goes on along the minus strand of NC_092865.1, from coordinate 74,906,273 downwards.
TGATAAAGTGGAGTTGGAAAAATCAGGAGTTAAAAAACAAAAGGAGTTAAATCCTTACAGTAACCACAAACTGTAAGTAACCTTTTATAACTCCTTGTAAACAAAAATTGTAACTGGGAAAATTAATCGTAGCAAGGTGGAAGATTTGGTATACTGCACAGTCTGCCACATGTATGCACAAATGGAGTAACAGCTCCTAGGTGAATACCACTGTGACAAATGTGAGCAAGTCACCTTTCTGGTATCTTGCATTGGAGAGCTGGAGAAGCGCATTGCAACACTGAAATCACTGGATCACCTTGAGAGGGGTCTCCTGCTCACTCAGCAGGAGTTAATGGCTTAGATGTGGAGGGTGGAGAGGTCAATCAGGATGAGCATGTAGGGAGTTGGGTTAATGTAACTAGAGAGAGTAGTAGGGGCACCCAGAAAAGGAAGGCCAGCTCTGTGTTTGAGCACCCCAACATGTTTACAAAGTTATGTGAAGATGTGCAGTTGGCAGACCCAGTGGTGGCAACTCTAGATGTTACGGCTACCCCTAACAGCCGGGAGAGTAGCCTATCTAGTAGTGGTGGGGAGGGAAACGAAGGAAAAGACAATTGGTTGTCATGGGGGATTCTATGATCAGGAGGACGGATAGAATAGTTTGTCACCTGGATCCCTTTAACCGAATGGGTGGACCGGGTGGACAAACTACTGGGAGGGGCTGGACAGGACCAAGCTACCTTGGTTCATGTTGGAACCAATGACAATATAGTTGGAAGATGGAGGATCCTTAAAAATCAGTTTAGGGAACTAAGTTTCAAGCTGAAGAAAAGGCCCTCCAAGGCTAAATTCTGTGGAATATTGCCTGTGCCATGCACAACACAGGAAAGGGTGAGGGAGCTTATGCAGTTAAGGCATCTAAGCACATGGCTTAAGCCCTGGTGTAGAAGGGAAGGGTTTGGGTTCATAGAGCACTGGGCTGACTTTTCATTGGGGTACAACCTGTATGCCAGAAATGGTTTGCAACTAAATGAAAGAGCTTCTGCTGTGCTAGGAAAAAGATTTAGAGGAATGCTGGAGGGATAGTAAAACTAGGACAGAGGCGGGTGGGACAGGTAAATAAGGTGGCAGAAAGGTTAGCCAGGGGTCAGACACTAGTGGAGGGTGGATTGGGGATAGTTGAGGGGAGGAATTTGGATAATTGTAAGGAACTTCCCATGTTAGAAACAAACATTGGATTGTGCAGTACTAGTTGTACTAAAAAAACAAAATGATTTGGCAAACAGCAATGGTAAAAGCAGCAATGGTAGAAGGATCCTGTTCACCAATGCTAGAAGTCTAGCAAACAAAATAGAGGAATTGGAAGCCCTAATGAGTGAGGAGAATTATGACTTAGTTGGTATTGTTGAATCCTGGCTTTGTTCTTTGCATGACTGGGCTGTCAATATTCCTGGGTATACTCTCTTAGTAAAGACAGAGTCAAACAAAAGGGTGGTGGTGGCTGTCTGTATGTGAGAAGTGATCTAAAATGAATGTGAAAGAAGAAATGGATGGAACAAGTGATGAGGCTGAGGTTAATCATGGGGGATTTCAACTACCCTGACATTGACTGGAGTAATGGCACTACAGGAACAGCAAAAGGAGGAAATTTGTGAATCTAATACAAGATTTTTTTATGGTACAGTTTATAGAAGCCCCAAATAGAAATGATACTCTGCTGGACCCAGTTCTTTCTAACAATACAGAGCTTATAACAACTGTGCAAATAAAAGAGAATCTGGGTAGCAGTGACCATAATATGATTTCATTTAATGTAAGCTGTAAACAGGAAGCAAAAATAGGAAAGATAAAAACTTTAAATTTTTAGAGAGCAAATTTTCCCTTATTAAGGGCGGCTCTGTGACTTGAACTGGGAGACAATATTGTCCTCAAAGAACACAGAACATAAATGGGAATGTTTCAAGTCTGTTTTAGAAAAGCATGCTGAAAAATATATTCCAATGGGTAATAAGTTTAGGAGGATAAAATTAAAACCTATGTGAATCACAGCTGATTTTAAAAAACCATAAGTAACAAGAATAGGGCATTCCAAAAATATAAAAATGACAGATCACCGTCATAATTTGAAAACTATAAAGAATATAACAAAATATGTAAAAAGGAGATAAAATGTGCAAAACAAAACAAAATGAAAGACAGATTCCAAAGGAAAGTAAGGCAAACCCCAAAACATTTTTCAAATATGTTAATAGCAAAAAGATCAATCTGAGCATGTAGGCCCCTTAAAGGATGTCGCAGGGTTGGTAACTGTGGGATAAAGACAAGGCAGATTTACTAATTACTTTTTTTTAGCTCTGTGTACACAAAGAAAAATGGCAGAGCTCAAGCCCAAATTCATAATAGCAATGTCACTGCCTTAAATGAGTCACAATGGCTCAGAGTTGATATGATTGGGAAACAGCTGGGAAAAATTAAGGTTGACAAAGCAAAGTCATTACCAGGTAACTACAGACCTATTCGTTTTATGTCCATAGTTGGAAAGGCCCTAGAGCGTTTGATAAAGAACGACGTAGAGGAGTTTCTACTAGAATATAATAAGTGATAGCATGGCTTCAAGAAAGACAGAAGTTGTCAAATAAATTTACTCTCTTTTTATGAGGAAGTAAGTAAACAGGTAGACAGTGGAGTAGCAGTTGATATAGTGTACTTGGACTTTGCTAAAGCATTTGACACTGTACTCCACAGACGGTTAATATGAAAGTTAGGGTCAATAGGTTTAGAGAATTGAATTTGTAAATGGATAGAGAACTGGCTTAAATATCGCATCCAGAGAGTTGTAATTAATGAATCATACTCTGAATGGTCTAAGGTTATTAGTGGTGTACCCCAGGGTTCAGTGTAGGGACCTTTACTGTTTAACATCTTTATAAATAATATAGAGTTTGGGATTAAAAGTACCATTTCTGTGTTTGCAGATGACACCAAACTATGTAATAGAATTAGGTCCATACAGGATGTCAACCTAACCTACTATGTAACTATGTAAGTACACCATATGCAATCTATTCAAGATAGCAAATGTGAAGTACATACAACATACATCTTGCAACTCATTATATATACAATAATAAGCTTAAAGCTATCAAATAATTTTACACTGAATATTGTTAATTCACAAAATACAATGTAGTGTAACTGTATCAGATGAACCTCAAATTCATTATATAGTAATAAGAAAAAGATATACTAAATATTATATTGTTAGTTCAATTAAAGTTTACTGATATTGTCGTGAAATAATATATATATATATATATATATCCACAAAATGATCCGTGACCTGCCCTCACACTGAAATGAAACATTGCATATGCTGGACCAGTTGTACAGGTGGTAATTGACTGATAAAGCACAGTGCAAAGTCAGGTTTCTTGATTTTTTTTTTTTACTTAAGGGCCTTGCCATCTTATAAGGGATGTCTGTTGAATTTTAAAGCCTGAGGGGTGGGGTGTTGGATGCAAAGAAATTTGTCATCAGAGAAAACAGTGGTATAACTTGTTTTCCCACTAATATTTATGCTAGGAATCATGCTGGATTTAAAGAAGCAGGGGGAAGAGGAGGAAAATCTGTTGCCTTGCAACAGAAAAAGTAGTAGTGGGGGTGGAACGTCTACTGCACCTGGGGTTAGATAGAGGGGTTAGATACAATGAAAAAACGGCTTAAGATGCAATTTTAGCAAAGTTTGCTGATGCTAGAAAAAAAAAAGGAAAAAAACCTTACTGCTTCATTAAGGGTGACAAAGCACCAGGACCTGATGGATTACATCTACGTGTCCTCAAAGAGCTGAGTTTGGTTATTTACAAGCCATTATTTCAAATTTTTAGAGACTCTTTAGTCACTGGCATGGTACCAATGGATTCGGGTAACGCCAATCTGGTTCCTGTTTTCAAAAAGGAAGCAAAGTCATTACCAGGTAAATACAGACTGGTTAGTTTAACGTCCAAAGTTGGAAAGGTCCTAGAGAGTTTGATAAAGAACCACATAGAGGAGTTTCTGCTAGAAAATAATATTATAAGTGATAGTCAGCATGGCTTCAAGAAAGACCGAAGTTGTCAAATAAATTTACTCTCTTTCTCTCAATCTGTAAATAGATAGAGAACTAGCTTTAAGACCACATCCAGAGAGTAGTGATTAAATATTCTTGTACAACTGTGACACCCAAATCACAAGGCTCTTCTACCTTATTTTCTGGTAATTCTTTTTAACAGGAAAAGCATTTGGCATATTGCATAAGTGGCAAGCCATTTTTAAACTTCTTTGTTTACAGATATATGGTTTGTTTCATGTATATAGGCTGTTTTAATAAAGAGTGTACTTATTTGTGTACATTTTTTAACTAAACCTGTGTAGTACTTACAACAACATATATATGTATTGTAATACATAAATGATCTAGTAAATATTATCATCATTACTATAGTATAATTTGTATCAAAATAGAAAAAAGATCATTGTTTTCTCCTGCTGTGTTTTGTGTCCCCTCAAAAAAAAAAAAAAAAAAAAAAACAATGGATAAACAGTTCACTGTAATGTTTACAGTAGCAGAAAGTCTGTCCACAATATCTGTACTGGTATGGACTTGTTTGCTCAAGTAAACGCAGAGTATGTAACATAGAATTTTTTATTCCAGGAGGGGGATGGGTTGCACAAACCATAGACATAAAATGAACAGTGGCTGTAGTTAAACTCAATCAAATGACTGAAAATAAAAAAAATTAACATCAAGGCAAAGTAAAGCCTATACTCCATGTTGCAAGCCCTAAAAAACTGGAACTTGTAAAATTAAACTAAAAACATACCGTAAGTATTAGTAAACAATACAAAACAGCTACATATTTTAAATGAACTATAAATATCAGACTAGTGTGGACTTTAAATTGTTAGGCTGATTCTTACTATTCTTTATATCATAGAAATATTTCCTATTACATTTTATTTTCCAATACTGACTGCCAAAAAAAAAGAAAAAAAAAGCCACATAAAAGTATCCCTGTTAAGATCTCCTTGCTGCTGAAATGAACAAGTAACTGTTAAAACGATTTTGAGTCCTATTTTCCTTAATACAGTTAGTATATACATTATTATTTACATTTCCAACATTTATATACCAACATTCCAACATATTATATAAATACTTAAATGTACTGTACACAAGATTTGCTGCACTCAGGTTACTCTCCCAAGCACCATATAGCACTGTCTAAAGTAACTCATTAGCAAGCTATATCCCCAGACAGGTATGTAGTGAGAGTACCCTGTGTGCAGCAACCTTTTTTTTAAAATTGGGAACTCCTGATGCAAACACCAAGATCCAGTTCCTGCTGTGTATTGCCTCCTGATCCAGTTAAAGAACTAGATTTAAAACCCCAAAGCTTTCCTCTGCATAGCATTGATGTTTCCACAGATAAGTGACACCATTAGGACAATAAATGAGATAATAAATGCAAATAGTGTTTCTTTTGATAAAGCAGTTTGTGCAAAACCCGTTGAGGAACACTTCAAATATTATTTATGTTTGTATTTTTGATGGTCACTATTAAAACAGTATATCTTTATGGACTTTTATGATGGACTTATTAAAAAGTGTGTCATGCCAAGAAAGACAGGGCCACCAGGGGGCGGTACCGCTTGCACAAAAGTGGTGTGAGCACTGGGAAGAGCCATGGCACCAGAGTCTGATGCGCTTCTGGTTACCGCCAGGTTGAGGTCCTTGGCCACACCAGGGTGGGCAGGAGGATGCATGGTACCAAATCACTAAGCAGAATAATTGTCAAGGAGGGCCCGGGTCTAGGCAGGCAGCAAGCAGGAGAGGTCAGGTCACAAGCCAGGGGTCAAATACCAGGGATCCAGAAAATAGACACAAGTGACACAGGGGCAACTGCAGAACAAAGGGAACACATGAGACCCTGGAAGCAACAGGAGGCACAAGTGACACAGTAATAACCACAGTCAGAAAGGGAATTGGCTGGAAACAACAGACTGGGCAACAAGGGGTTAACACATGGGCTGGACAGAGGAAACACTGAATTATTCAACAAGTGTACAGGAACAAGCTCCAGAAAAAATAGGGGCTCGGCACTAATGGAGACAAATTTTACAAAGGCTGAGTGCTGTGTCTGAGCTAGCTAAATAGCCAAGAGTGATTAACGCCCCTGACGGTGATCCCAAGTGTGGCTCGGGGTGAATTTTTTTTATACCAAAAGCGGTAACCCCGAGCCACACTCTGGGTAGGACAAAAAAATCTTCCTGCTCCCCTCGGTCCAGCGGCATCCTCCAGCGAACCCCAGCCAGCTTCTGCATCACGTCCTCCGCTTGATCGATGTACGCTGGAGAGGCATGGCTTGGTCAGAAATTTAAAATCAGATTACATTGTAATCTGTTTTTAAAACATTGATCACATTGATAAAGTTATAAAATAATAAATCATAGTTACATAGTTACACAGTAGGTTAGGTTGAAAAAACTCATAAGTTCATCAAGTTCAACCACTAGGGAAACAAACATATCCCAGCTATAAAACCTTTAGGACATAGTTGGTCCAGAGGAAGGCAAAAAATCCCCTGGTACAATTTGCTTCAACAGGGGAAAAAAAATTCCTTCCTGGTCCCATGAGTCAATCGGATGTTCCCTGGATCAACAGTCACTGTTATTTTTACGTGAAAGCCTTAATACCCAGTTATATTCTGTGCTTCTAGAAAAACATCCAGCTTTTTCTTAAAGCAATCTATAGTAGTTGCTGAAACTACTTCCTGAGGGAGCTGATTCCACATTTTCACAGACCTTACAGTGAAGAATTCCTTCCTTATCCGGAGCTTAAACTTCTTTTCCTCCAGACGCAAAAAGTGCCCTCTTGTTTTTTTTAATGATCTCAAACTGAATAATGGGGAAGAGAGTTCTCTATATGGACCATTTTTTTATAATTATACAGGGTGATCATATCCCGCCTTATACGTCTCTTCTCAAGGGAGAATAAATTCAGTTCAGCTAATCTCTCCTCATAGTTGAGCTCCTCCATTCCTTTTATTAATTTAGTTACCCTTCTCTGCACTCTCTCCAATTCAACAATGTCCTTTTTGTGAACTGATGCCCAAAACTGCAAATTCCAGGTGTGGTCTGACCAATGCATTGTACGGGGGTAGGATTATGGCTCAATCTTCTCTGCAGTCTATTCCTCTTTTAATACAAGAAAGTACTTAGCTTTAGATATTGCAGCTTGGCATTGCATGCTGTTATTACGTCTATGATCTACCAGAACCCCCACATCCTTTTCTATTTCTGACTCCCCCAAATGTATTCCCCCTAGACAGTATGAAGCATGCATGTTGTTATCTCCCAAGTTAAATATCATTTGCCACTTGGCTGCCCAATCAAACAGTACATCCAGGTCTGCTTGTAGATGATAGACATCATGTATGGACTTAATTCCATTACATAGTTTAGTGTCATCTGCAAACACAGAAATTTAAACTTTTAATCCCAAACTCTATATCATTTATAAAGATGTTAAACAATAAAGGTCCCAACACTGAACCCTGGGGTATACCACTAATAACCTTAGACTATTCAGAGTATGAATCATTAATAACATTAATTTCCCAGCTATTTCCCAATCATATCAATTCTGAGCCATTGTGACTCATTTAAGGCAGTGACGTTGCTATTATGAATTTGGACTTGAGCTCTGCCATTTTCCTTTGTGTACACAGAGCTAAAAAAGTGTTTAATAAATTTGCCTTTTCTTTATCCCCTGTTAACAACCCAGCGACATCCTTTAAGGGGTCTACATACTCAGATCTGATCTTTTTGCTATTATTATATTTAAAAACATTTTTGGGGTTTGCCTTACTTTCCTTTGCAATCTGTCTTTCATTTTAAAGTTTTGCACATTTTATCTCCTTTTTACATCTTTGTATATAATATTCTTTATGGGTTTCAAATGATGAAAGTGATCCCTCATTTTTATATTTTTGGAATGCCCTATTCTTGTTCCTTATGGCTTTTTTACATCAGCTGAGAGCCACATAGGTTTTAATTTTGGGCTCCTAAACTTATTACCCATTGGAATATATTTTTCAGCTTGCTTTTCTAGAACAGACTTGAAACATTCACTTTTATGTTCTGTGTTCTTTGAGGACAATATTGTCTCCCAGTTCAAGTCACAGAGAGCCGCCCTTAATAATGAAAAATTTGCTCTCTTAAAATTAAATGTTTTTATCTTTCTTATTTTTGCTTCCTGTTTACAGCTTACAATAAGTGAAATCATATTATGGTCACTGCTACCCAGATTCTCTTTTATTTGCACATTTGTTATAAGCTCTGCATTGTTAGAAAGAACTGGGTCCAGCAGAGTATGATTTCTAGTTGGGGCTTCTATAAACTGTACCATAAAATTATCTCGTCTTAAATTCACATTTTTTTTCCCTTTTGCTGTTCCTGTAGTGCCATTACTCCAGTCAATGTAAGGGTAGTTGAAATCTCTCATGATTAAAACACTTCCACTTTTTGCTCTTTTTTCTATCTGTGCTAGTAGTTGATTCTCTATTTATTTCTGAGCACTGGGGGGCCTATACCAGACTGCAATAATTAATTGTGTGTTTTAAATCTAAATAATAAATCCAAAACTTTATCTATTGTTGTACCCTTGTTTGGACAAATTTAAAAAAAATTAAAATTATTAAATTCATTATTTATTATTATTAATATTTACAATTATTTAATATATTTTAATTCATGATTTGTGCTTTAAACTTATCATACTCGGGAGTTATTCCTAAGAATTAGAGGCCTAAAATATTAAACAACAAATTTCCACTCAAGACAATGCACAGCTTTTGACATAAAAATACAGACATAATCAGACCGCCAGGGAGGTTAAGAGGCTATTATCTGATTAGCCCGTGGAATGGGTGAAACTGATAAAATTTGGGAGTGTAGGCATGCCCAGTGTCAGATTTGCCCGCATGTGCAGGAGAGAGACGCCTACACTTTAGTGAGTAAAGCTACGTACACACGTCAGATTTTTATCGCCCGATAATCGGCATCGGCCAATTATCGGGCGAAAATCTGCCGTGTGTACAGTATGCTGATGACACCCTGACTTGTCTCCTTCAGCCCTGACATATTCCTAGCTGATAACAACACATGCGTCCCTCCCCTCGGGCACATTTTCTTGGTCAGAACATTTCCAGATCCTGTCACTTTCACCTGTACAACATCTCCAAAATCTGCCCCAACCTGTCCTCAGAGACCTCCAAACTCCTTGTACACACTCCTATTATCTCTCGTCTGGACTACTGTAACCTCCTCCTCTCTGGTGTTCCACTTACCCGACTCTCTCCTCTACAATCTATTATGAATGCTGCAGCCAGACTCCTCCATCCTTCCCACCCCTCTTCCTCTGCTGCATCTTTTGGAAGTTCCCTTTATTGGCTTCCATTTCACCTTAGAATCAAATTCAAGCTGCTGTACTTTGGCTTCAAATTCCTCCACAGTTCTTGTCTCACTTACCTTTCTGACCTGGTAGAAAAATACTCCCCAAGCTGCTCTCTTTGCTCGAATATTGACCTACTAATGACTTGCCCACTCATAACCTCATCATACGTACGGCTTTTCTTGGAGCTGCCCCGACTCTGGAGTGGTCTTCGTTTTCCCGTTCTATTTGGCTTGTTACTACTTTCTGCTCATCAAGAGCATTCAAAAGCCATTTTTCTAAACTTGCCTACCTGTCTTCTTCTGTCTTTTTAAACCCTCACTACTTTTCACCACTACATATCTCCCGTCCTATTGTGTGTTAGTACCCCCACCTCCTAGATTGTAAGCTCTTCGAGGCAGGGTCCTTTTCTCCTCCTGTGTCACTGTTTGTATCTGTCTGTCATTTGCAAACCTTATTTAACCTCCCTGGCGGTATGATTATTTGAGCATTTTTACATGTCAAATCAGTACATTTGACATGTAAAAATACTTCTAAATTTTAATTTACCGATGGTCCTGCCCCCCCGACGCACGCACGCCGCCCGCACAAACATCACAAACCTGCCCAGCATCTACATCCCCTAGCCTTGCGTCTCCAACGTTAACACTCCGGGATGTGAGGCTAGAGGAAGCAGATGTCGGGCATCGGCAAAGGGACTCCAATGCTGGCTGGACATCACCAAGTGGACCTAGATGGCAGGCCAGCATCGCTGGAAGATGCCGCAGGCTGGTGAGGACCAGGAAAGTCCTCAATTCCACCCCAAGTGTGGCTCGGGGTTTACATTTTCTGTAAAGAAATTTCACCCCAAACAACACTCGGGAAAACCACCAGGGGGTTAATGTACAGCACTGCAAAATATGTTGGCACTGTATAAATCATGTTTAATAATAATTCATTATCATGAGTGGTTGATCATTGAGCTGCAAAATGTGGGCCAAGGTAAATAGCATCCAAAAAGACTCCTATAACCCAGGCAACCTTAACCACCTGGCCGGTAAACCCGACCCTGGTTCAGGTCTATCGATTTTGCAAAAATCGATAGACCCGAACTTTTCTCACTATCTAAATCCCCTTACTTACCTGGTCCCCGCTACAATGATCCAGCGTCGATCGAAAAAAAAAAATACTGACCTTCTCCCAGCAGCTCCTCCGGACACGTCTTGTATCTTCTTCCTTCATCCGGCGAGTGCAGTGACGTTGCTGCATGCGTCGGTGCGGGCGGGAGGCAGGGCGGTAAATTCAAAATTTTGTATTGAGTTCCTTTGCATTGAACTCAATACAAAAAAGCTGTATTGAGTCCAATACAAAGAAATCCCTATATAATATATATATATAATTGTATTGTATATATATTATATAGGCTACTGTACAGGTACATTACATTACACACTATTTTTTTTTTTTAATTTTTTAAAGATTTTTTTAAAAGATTTTCTTTTAAAGGTTTTTTTTATGTTTTATAAAAAAAATTTTATTATTAAATTTATAAAATTTTGGACATATTTCGGTGAGTTATGCGGTAATTCGGTGAATTATAAGTAATTATTGAGTAATTCGGTGAATTATAGCCTACAATCTAAAATAAATTACGATATCTACTAGACCCTTGTTCAGACATATTTCTGTAAGTTACAGGTCTACAATTTTAAAAACAAAAATTCATGAAAAACTGTACCGCTTTTGGTACAGAAATCTAGACATCAGTGTAGCGCCCAGGTGGTTAAAAAACTTGTGTTGTTTTATTGATCCACAGGTCTCGACATGCCTTATTTCTAGCCAGGAAGATACATTGCTGTGCAATACACAAATAGGAATGCTTTGGACAATAAACGTCACAGTGCTGACTGGGCTGGAAAAAAATGGCTATAATAAATCAACATACCATTGGGGAGGAGGACAGGCCCAGACACTGCACAGATATACAGATAGCTCTAAAGGAATGTCTGAAGAAGTACACAGAAAGCAGACTGTCTGGATTCTTTATTCTTTGCTTTGAAAAATTTGAATGACAGAGAGACTAAAGTTTGCTATTGAACACATAAATAAAGATAAATGCCACAATGTTCTTTAGACTGGTGGATCTAAAATGGAGTATTGGAGCCACAATACCAATAGACATGTTTACAACAATCTGAAGACAGCATGTCAGGAAAAAAACCCATAATCAACTGTAATGGATGGTGGTGGAATTGGTTGATTTGATTTGAAGCTGCTTTGCTGTTGCAGGCCCTGGCCAGCTTGCATGTGTTGAATATTCTATGAATTGTGCATACTGTCAAGGTTTACTCTGAGTTCATCTCTAAAAATGTTGAGGTTAAATGGGAAATAGATCTTTTAACACATTAATTATCCAAAGATCATTGGAAAGTCCACTAAGTGTTGGCTCAAAAAGCTAAGAATTTGAGAATGACCTAGTCCATGTCTTGATTTGAATCCTAATAAAGAGATTAGTTACTTTTTCTCTAGTACTTCATTACATCTGTGAATTTTTGGTAAATAGGTAAATAAAATATATTACCTTTATTTGTTTAATGTTTATATAAAGATCTAATGTTTGCCAGGTAAAATATAATGAGAAAAGTAAATCATTTCCATGGGATGTATCTACTTTTTTATTTAACTGTAGATATAAAAGACCAATACAGTTCAATGTCCATGTGAAAATATGCTAAGGTTTTATGGAACAATCTAATATTTTCAATTCATTTGAGTGCTTTTACTACACTTCCAAGGGAGATCATTTACCAGTCCATCTAGAAGTCTGTGGGGCTTAGAAGGAGAAAGAGCCATGGCCTTGTAGTCTGTAAGGCCTTGGTTAGCACCGGTACTCACCAGTCCCCCAATCTAACGCCATAGTCTTCACCTTTAGCAAGCCCTTGCTCAGCCTTGGGAGACTGGTTGCATCTCCCAGCGCACGGTTGACTCCAGGACTTTATGCACAGGGGATGGGTTGGTAGAGGACCAGTGGCCCACAGATTAAGCGGTACAAGTACTACACACATCGCCAGGCACAGTTTAGACCTGGTATTTTCCAAACTCTGCAACCTCACTCTCCTTGACAATTCACCATTTCCCCTTTATGGTCACAATCACCTTCAACCTATCTAACTCTTGCCCCCTTTACCACATCCCAGACCTGGTAAATGGCAGAGAGATATCCTTAACCTTGACCACAACCTATTCTCAACCTTACATCCCTATTATTATTATACTGTATTTTTATAGCACTATCATATTACACAGCACTGTACAAAGTCCATAGTTGTGTCACTAACTGTCCCTCAACTGGGCTCACAATCTAGTGTCCCTACCATTGTCATATGTCATTTTATACAGTCTAAGGTCATTTTTTTGGGGGGGGGGGGCAATTAACCTCACTGCATGTTTTTAGGATGTGGGAGGAAACCAGAGTACACAGAGGAAACCCATGCAGACACGGGGAAAACCTTCAAACTCCAAGCAGATAGTGTCCTGGCCGAGATTTGAACATGGGACCTAGCACTGCAAGGGCCAGTAGGCTACCTCTGAGCCACCATGCTGTCCATAACCCCCACCCTCTCTAAAATCACATCTCCAGATAAAGCTGCCACTCAATTCAACCACACTCTTTCTCTGGCTCTGGATAAAGTTGCCTCCGCACCTTCCACTACCCCCGTCCTGCTAACCTCTGACCCTGTCACAACAATCACATACAACATCTACAAAAGTTTTTGTCATCCACAACTGTTCGTGTAGCTGAGTGCAAGTGGAGGAAATATGAGCTCAGCGCTGACTTCATGAACTACAAAGCCGGACTACAACACTTTAACACTGAGCTCACTGTTGCCAAGCAAAATTATTTCTCTGCTATAATTTGCTTTCAAGCTTTCAACCAACGCAGCCTCTTCTGAACAATTGACTCTCTCCTATAACCCACACCTGCTCCCCCCACAACCATCTTCTCTGTTCAAAACATTGCCATCTACTTTAGAGATAAAATTGACAAAATCATGATGTCTCTGCTCACCAGTCCACTCCAACCATATCTATCCCTTCCACCTGTAAATCGTCACTGGCCTCCCTCAGCCCTATTACTGTGAATGAAGTCTCCTCTCTGCTCTCATCATCTCTACTACCTATCCGCTTGACCCAATTCTCTCTGATCGACTCTGTGCCATTCCTCCACCCTGGCCCCCGCCTTAACCCAACTATTTAGCCTCTCCATTTCTACTGGTATCTACCTCTCCACTTTCAAACATGTTATTATTCTCCCTATCCTGAAGAAACCCTTGTTGGTCCTCTCCCTACCTTCAAGCTACTGTCCTATCTCCCTTCTCCCATATGTTTCCAAACTTCTTAAGTGGCTTGTCTACAAATGGCTCACCGATTACCTGAGCACCAACTCTCTCTTCTTTACCCTCTCCAGTCTGGCTTCCGAGCTGTCCATTCCACCGAAACAGCCCTTAATAAAGTGGCCAATGACCTCCTCAGAGGTCTCAAGGCAACTTTTCCCTCCTCCTTCTTCTTGATCATTCCTCTGCTTTGAACACTGTTGATCACCCACTCCTAATCCAAATCATGAACTCCATTGGTATCAGTGACACTGCTTTCTCTTGGTTTGCTTTCTACCTGTCTGCCACTCCTTTCAAGTTTCTTTCAATGGTAAATCCTCCTCTCCCACTCTCCTCCCTGTTGGTGTTCCCAAGGGTCAGTCTTTCGACTGGTTCTCTTTTCTCTGTACAACTCCTCTCTTTGGTTTACAGTACCATCTGTATGCTGACAGACATCTAGATGTCTGACAGATTTCTGAAACTCAACATGGATAAAACCAAACCTATTATCTTCCCGCCTCACATTCCAAATCTCCCCTGACATATTTCTAACTGTTAACAGCACTAATATTGGTCCCTCACTTCAGGCACGTTGTCTTGGCATCACCTTCGATTCTGCTCTTTCATTTACCTCTCATATTCAGAAATTTCCAGGTCCTGTTTCTATATTCCAGGTCTTGTCACTTTCACCTGCGCAACATCTCCAAAATCCACCCCAACCTGTCCCCAGAGAACACCAAGCTCCTTGTACATGCACGTATCTCTCATCTGGACTACTGTAACCTCCTTCTTTCTGGTATTCCACTAACCTGACTCTACAATCTATTATGAATGCTGCAGCCAGACTCATCCATCCTTCCCACTATTCCTCTTCCGCTGCATCTCTTCGTAGTTCTCTTCATTGGCTTCCATTTCACCTTAGAATCAAATTCAAGCTTCTGTGTTTTGTTTTTAAATCCCTCGACAGTTTTTGTCCCACTTACCTTTCTGACCTGGTAAAAAAAATACCCCCCCAGCTGCTCTCTCTGCTCATTCAATGACCTACTAATGACTTCCTCACTTATAACCTCATAACACACACGACTCCAAGACTTTTCTAGAGCTGCCACAACTTTCTGGAATGGTCCTCCTTGTCCTATTCGGCTTGCTCCTACTTTCTGCTCATTTAAAAAAGCGCTCAAAACCCATTTTTTCAAACTGGCTCACCCGTCTTCTTCTGTCTTTTTAAACCCGCACTACTTGCCACCTTTACATCTCTCCCCTCCTATTGTGTGTTACTTCCCCCACCTCCTAGATTGTAAGCTCTTCAGGACAGGGCCTTCTTCTCCTGTGTCACTATCTGTATTTGTCTGTCATTTGCCACCCCTATTTATTGTACAGCGTTGTGCAATATGTTGGCCCTAAATAAATCCTGTTTAATAATAATATTACTAATAATAAGAATAATATTAATACAAGGCAGTCCACAGTATAAAGTCAAAGATATATAGGGGCGATCAGTCCAGCAGACAAGGTACAGAGGGAGTAGGCACAAGCAGAGTCAGGGTCACAGGCAAAAGGTTGGTCCAGGCTGCATACAAGGGATAGGTCAGAAACAGACAAGGTCTACAACAGTAAATAACATGATACTCACTCCAACACAGATTAGGCTAGTTAAAAGCTACAACAGTCTTAGAGCAGTGGGAGCAGAGAGGCTAAAAAGCCTCAGCAGCCAAAGGCATCACAGGACTGAAATCAGGAACTACTCTGCTCATTAATCTCAGCACAATCCTTTTCAGCTGCACAGTCTCAGAGCAGAGGGACCATTCAAAGGAAAGCTGGGCATGCCACAGGCTGCAGAGCAAAGGTCTGAAAGCTATTTGCCTGATCTTCCTTGCTGCTGTAAGCGACGCTGATGAAAAAGAATAAGCAGGGTGCGTTGTCCTGCAGCGGCCATGAATGAATGCAGCCCTGGGAATCCTCCTGTAATGATTTCCTGGAACTTCTGATGGGCCTGCGAAATCAGTTCACCGAAATTTCTTGGACCCATCAGAAGTTCGAGGAAATTTTCACGAGAATGCTAAGTATGACTAAGCTGGGAGGCAACATTATAAATTATAATCACAACAGTGTGTTTCTCCTATAGAAGCAAGTTCTTATTGTCACAATCTTTGTAATTGTAATGGAAGAAGTGACAATGTAATAAAAGAGGTGTATTTTTTTTAAAATGTACCTTACATCCCAGAATGTTTTTTTAAAAGGGTAATGTAAATTAAGGTACTGAATTATATATATTTATTTATACAGTCCTACACCTGGAACTCAATATACCTGTTTCACTACAATAACAACTACAATTTCATGGATTTCTGTTTTCAATACAATGTACCTGTTTTCACACTGCTTGTTCTATTTTCTGCAGTCCCCCTAGTCTGCTAACTGCTTTGCCTGTTCCCTCTGTCTGTAAAGCTGCACCTTATTGCTCTACTGCTTCTTTCTGGTGGCATCTCACCCATCCAAGCCCCCTCCCCCCGCTGCCTTTCTTTTTACCATCTTTTCACCCAGGAAAACCCTGCTTCTAATCTCCCTCCCATTCACCCATCTCACAAATCATGGCCTAAAGAGTCTCTATAAGTTATAAACAATGGCTTTAAAATAAGCTCCTTAAGGACACGTGAATGTAATCCATCAGATCCTAGTGCTTTGTCAACCTTAATTTTGCCCAACTGTTTCTCAATCATATTGTAATGAGCCTGGGCACACAAACCACAGCCAACTCCAAATATCCTTTTATCGAGTTTTATTATCGTCATAACTCAAGACAAGGGTTATTTAAAGATGTTAAGTCCGATAAGCGTAGTACAGGAGGGTAAGGCAAAGGCAGGTCACAAACAATCCGAGGTCAGGCAAGACTCAGGTTTTAGACCAGGTCACTATGGGAATGACAAAGTAGATTACCATAAACCAACACAAAGAACGCACCCAAGCACACTGTGTTCACAGAGGCTTATAGCGGGCAATGGTGTTCAGGACAGGTTCTCCTTAAATGGCCAGAGTGACCAATGACCTTGCGCCACCCGGTGCCATTTGATAGGAGGGTAACTGAATCCAAACTAACTAGGCACTAACCTCGGCATTAACGAGGCAGCCGAGTGCCACGCCCTCGAGGGGTACAAGAGGCAAGGGTGGTAGCGCGCACACCTCTTCCCACAGCACCCCTGGGACATGCCCTACTTTGTAATCAGTACTCAGTAATCACGTCCATAGAGATGCAAGGGCATCCCTCTGCCTGCAGAGAGAGACACGCTGCAAGCAGGGCAGCACCCTTGGCCATGCTGCCTGCTGCAGCCACGTCTCCCTCTGCGGCTGGGATCCCCAGGGACACCGCGGGCTCGCAGGACAGGTACGTTTCTTACACATATCAATTTTGAGCCATTGTGGCTCATTTAAGGCAGTGACATTGTTATTAGCGGCTTGGACTTCAGCTCTGCTATTTTCATTTGTGTACACAGAACTAAAAAAAAGTGTTTAGTGAATCCCCCTTTTCTTTATCCCCAATTACCAACCCAGAGACATTATTATTATTATTATTATTATTATTAATAAACAGGATTTATATAGCGCCAACATATTACGCAGCGCTGTACATTAAATAGGGATTGCAAATGACAGACTAATACAGACAGTGATACAGGAGGAGAGGACCCTGCCCCGAAGAGCTTACAATCTAGTAGACATCATCTTTTAAGGGGCCTACATGCTCAGATCTGATCTTTTGCTATCAATATATATAAATATTTTTGGGGGGTTGCCTTACTTTCCTTTGCAATCTGTCTTTCATTTTGAAACTTCATTTTCATTTTTCTCTTTTTTACAGCTTTTGGTATATTTTTTATTGATCCTTCATTTTTAATATATTTGGAATGCCCTTTTCCTATTCTTTATGTCTTTTTTAACATTAGTTGTAAGCTACATGGGTTTTAATTTTAGCCTCTTAAACTTATTACCCATTGCTTTTGTAGAATAGACTTGAAACATTCCCATTTCTGTTCAATGTTCTTTGAGGACAATATTGTCTCCAGTCCAAGTCACAGAGAGCGGCCCTTAATAATGGAAAATTTGCTCTCCTAAAATTAAATGTTTTTATCTTTCCTGTTTTTGCTTCCTGTTTACAGCTAACATTAAATGAAATCATAATATGGTCACTGTTAACCCAGATTTCCTTTTATTTGCACATTTGTTATAAGCTTTGCATTGTTAGAAAAAACTAGGTCCAGCAGAGTATCATTTCTAGTTGGGGCTTCTATAAACTGTACCATAAAATAATCTTGTATTAAATTCACAAATTTCCTCCCTTTTGCTGTTCCTATAGTACCATTACTCCAGTCAATGTCAGGGTAGTTGAAATCTCCCATGATAAAAACACTTCCACTTTTTGCTGCTTTTTGTATTTGTGCTAGTAGTTGATTCTCTATTTCTTTCTGAGCACTGGGGGGCCTATACCAGACTCCAATAATTAACGGTGTATTATACATCCCCATATTCAACTCCACCCATAACGTCTCAACCTCTTCACTTGCTCCATCAACAATTTCTTCTTTCACATTCTCTTAGATCACTTCTCATATACAGACAGACACCACCACCCTTTTGTTTGACTCAGGATTCAGCCAGGATTCAGCAATTCCAACTATGTCATAGTTCTCCTTACTCATTAAGGCTTCTAACTCCTCTATTTTGTTTGCCAGACTTTTAGCATTGGTGAACAAGCTCTTTAAACCATCACTGCATTTACCAGTGCTGTTCGCCAAATGCTTTTGTTTTTCATTACAGTTAATACTGTGCAATCCAGTGTTTGTGTGTAACATAGGAAATGTCTTATATTTATCCAAAACCCTACCCCCAACTATCCCCAATCCACCCTCCACTAGTAACTGACACCTGTCTGACCTTTCTGCCAACTTATTTAACTGTCCCACCCCCCTCTGTCCAAGTTTAAATATCCATTCCATTCCTCTTATACTTTCCCCTAGCACAGCAGACCCCCTTTCATTTAGGTGCAAACCATCTCTGGCATAAAGGTTGTACTCAAATTAAAAGTCAGCCCAGTGTTCTAAGAACCCAAGCCCTTCTCTTTTACACAAGGACTTGCGTTTAGCGGTCCCCTCTGCCTTTCCTGTGTTGTGCATGGCAAAGGCCATATTCCAGAGATTATAACCTTAAAGGTTCTTTCCTTCAACTTGAAACCTGATTTTTTTAGGGTCTTCCATTGATTAACATGGACCAATACAGCTGGGTCTTGCCCACCCCTTTTTAGTAATTTGTGCATTCGGTCCACCACATGCTGAACCCTGTTACCAGGGAGACAGGGAGACAGCAAACCGTTGGGCTGAATCAGTCTTCCTTTCACAACCAGTTGTCCACGCCTTCCTGCATTGCCTTCCCCACCCCTACTAGATGCTGTTCTCCCAGCTGTTGGGGTAGCAGTAACATCTAGGGTTGCCACCACTGGGTCTACCTCTCACATAGCTTTGCCAATTTGTTAGGGTGCTCAAACACAGGACTGGCCTTCCTTTTCTGGGAACCCCTACAACTCTCTCTAACTACAGTAACCAAACTCCCTACATGTTCAGCCTGATTAACCTCTACACCCTCCACATCTATCCCATTAACTAACTACTCAGTGAGTAGGAGACCCATGGTGATTCAGTGATTTCAAAGTTGCAATGTGCTACTCCAGATCTTCAATGTGAGATTCAGAAGGGAAAACTGCTCACATCTGTCGCAGTGGTATTTACCTAGAAGCTGTAGCTTCATTTGTGCATACATATGGCAGACTGTGCACTAAACAAAACCTTCCACCTTGCTGCAACTCATTTTCCCAGTTACAATTTTTATTAATTTCACGAGTTACAAAAGATTACTTACAGTTTATAGTTACTTTACCGATTCCACTCCTTAAGTTTTCAAACTCCTGTGTTTTACAACTCCACTTATAACCAGCCACTTGTTTCACAAGCCAAGAGTAAGCAATAAAATCACATCATAAATTGAGAAGAATAACATTATCCAAAGTTACATCAGGTGTCTATCTTTGTGCATAGCACAAAACTATTCCAATATTACAAGATAAAATGAAAGGAAAAAAGAGGAAGGAGAGTGCAGAAGGGGAAGAAAAAAGACAACAAGTCTCTAAAAGGGGGAGGGAAGGTAGGGTAAATAAAGAGATCTGTATCAACCATACGCTGTAAGTGTGAACATTCTGCTGCCCATTCCCTCAGAGTGGGATACCTATTGTGATCCTGAGTCCCGAAGTATAACGGCTTTGGCGGCTGCCAGAAAAAAATGTAGGAGAGACCCTTCTTGGCTGAGGTCATGGACCCAGGCAACATAGACAGTAACCGAATGGCAGGCTCCACAGGAGTTGAACTCCCCATCACCCGGTTGTACAGTCCAAGCACATCGTCCCAGAATCGTTTAGAAAGAGGGCATTGACACCAAATATGGTACATGGTGCCCATCTCAACTCAGCACTGCTAACAGTGATCTGTAATATCAGGAGGAATTTTATGCAGTACAGTAGGACATTGATACCACCAGGACAGCACTTTTTGTGCATTGCTTGCTAGACTGGCTTTATGGGTGAGTGTAAAAAATGTTTGTAAGTCATCTGGGGTGAAATTTATGCCTAAGTCATGCTTCCATGCTGCCACAAAATAAGGGAGGCGAGGTGCCATCAATTGAATCAGTATTACATAGATATATAGTAGGTCAAGTTGAAAAAAGACATAATTCTATCTAAGTTCAACCACTAGGGAATGTATTGAGTATATTTGGGAAATCACCCGGGCAGGAGGAATCACCTGGGTACATAGCTATTCAAACAGTGCAAGATCGCTATTTAGGACCCCCTGATCATTCAGCCCCACCACAAAACCTGAATTAAAAATAGGAAAGCAATCTGCCAGCTCCTACTGTCAGGTTCTCCAATAATGTGGCAAATGATTTCAGGGAATCGCCCACCAATGCACTCCTAATTGGCAAAATATTATCTGGATGCTGTTGGAAAAATTGTTCCACTTCCACCCCTGGTGGAATGACTGGATTACCATGAATTGGTGTCATGGGTCTTTCAAGGAAAAAATCAGGGAAAGATATTCCTCAATGGTCACCCATTTTGATTTCTGATGATGAATCCAGTTTGAAACATGTACCAACAGTGCTGCGGCATGATACCTTCCAAATGGGGGGGACTCAAACCACCCTGTTTTTTATGACATATAAGGATAGAGTAATCTAAGACAGGCAGATTGCCCAGACATATCTCGCTAAAATTGCTTTCAGATGTGCAAAGTATGAATTTGGCAAGATCATTGGAAACCCCTGAAAGAGGTACAAAAACCCAGAGCGTATATCCATTTTTATCAGCCACTCACCCAAACCAGGAATTACACTTGTCTTTTAATAGAGGCTCAAAATTCAATTTAAATAAATCTTGTAGGTTAGCCTATATATGCACTTCCAAATATTTGATTGTAGACGTTGACCACTGAAATGGGAGTACCTGTGATAGGAATGTTACTTCTTCTTGGAGTAGGGAGATTCCAAGGGCCACCGATTTATGTGAATAAATCTTAAAATTACTGAACGATTGAAATGTTAGAAGTTCCTGGAGGAAACTTCTATTGTCTGCGAATAGACCAAATTTGTATTGGTGGCTGCCAAAATATATGGTAAAAGAATGGCCTTGTGCCATTATTAATGGTTACTGGATCTGATAAAACCCCATTAACACGGATCCTGGCAGGGGATGTCTTGGGATGTCTACAAATTCATCTGCATCTGCAGGGTGATGAATGGAAGACTTTCAATACTCGGGATGGCCATTAAGAATATCTGGTTATGTCGTTCAGGCTCTACTATGCTTCTCCAGTATTTCAGGATTTTATGAATGGTGTCTTCCAAGACCTATATGTCTGTGTGATTGTCTACTTCGACGATTTTCTGGGGTATGCTAAGAATATACTATGTCATTGAGACCATGTCAAAATGGTCCTGCAGCGTTTTTGGCACAACATACTGTACGCTAAAGCTGAGAAAAGCCTCTTTGAGCATCCTGAAGTCCCTTTCCTGGGGTACATTGTTTCTGCTTGGGGTTTGCTGATGCACCCTGCCAAACTAACTGTCATGCATGGCTGGCCACACATCCCCGGTCTGAAGCCTATCCAGAGGTTTCTTGGCTTTGCAAGCTACTGCCAACAGTTCATCCAAGACTATTCCTTGCTCTTTGTGCCCATTACAACTATGACCAAGAAAGGGAGCAATTGTAAAGCCTGGTCACTGGAGGTTTTTCATGCATTTCAGCTACTGAAAGCTTTTGGTTTTGCTCCTGCTTTGGTTCGTCCAGACACTTCTCAGTCTTTCTTCTTTGAAGTGGGTTGGTGCCATTTTTTTTCAGAAGAACACTTCCGTCAAGCTCAGGACCTACAGTTTCTTTTTTGAAAATTCTCTCCTGCCGGGAAAAATTATGCTATAGGAGACCATGAGTGGCTTGCTGTCAAGCTTGCCCTTGAGAAATAGCGCAATTTGCTGGAGGGATTTTACCACCCAGTGACTATCTAAAAAATCTGGACCCAGTCACCACCCAGTGACTATACGAATCTGCAATATCTTCAGACAGCACAACGCTTAAACCTTCGCCAAGCCTGCTGATCACTCCTTTTTTCCCCAGATTCAACTGCCTTCTCACTTATAGACCAGGTTCCAAAAATGTAAAGGCAGGAGCTGTTTCTCGTTCCTTAGAGAAGGAGTATCCCGAAGTGGAATCAGCCTTTATCATAGACCTGGGTTGAATTTTGCCCACGGTACCACGCTGGCTAGATTGAGTTCCTCCAGAAAAAACCTTTGTTCAAAAGGGCCAGCACACTGATCCTTCAATGGGGGCATGCTTCCAAATTTGTTGGGTATGATGGACAATGGAGAACTCCGGAAAAACCCTGGTTACACATCTCCATGGACTTTATTACCGATCTCCTATCCTCCAATGGTTTCTCTCAAATTTGGGTTATGGGTGATCGATTTTTAAAAATAGCCCAGTTTGTCCCTCTACCTGGCCTTCCGTCTGCCTCAACCTTGGCAGAGATCTTCCTCAAAGAAATCGTTCGGCTACATGGTTTGCCTTTCCACATTGTCTCAGATCGTCAAGTGGAATTTACTTCATGATTCCTTCTCATATAAAATCATAAATACATTATACACAAGGCTTTTGCCTCATACCAACAAAAGGACTATTACATCTACACACATTGCCCCAAGGGATCTTTGGGTTCAGGCTTGTGACCAATTTGACCATTGTTCTATCAGGTGTTCAAAGACTTCTCTAACTCTGCCTAATTTACACCCTAACAGAAGTATCTATGAGAGATATATCAAGAAATCTGCATTGTGGGGGGTTTGAACATCCTGTATCTTGTGTCCCTTTCATGTGTCCAAAGTGTATTGAAGATCAAAGGACGGTCACCTGGGGTATTGTGAAGATATCAGGATACCAGGGTCATAAATTATTTTACTCAGGATTTCTGAAAAGTCACATATCAGTTCTGTCCCTCCTACTTTACATTGTATAAATACCACCATGTTTTTTGAATAAATTATAACAAAACCACCTTTTTTTGTTCTCACACATGTAATGTAAAAACTACATCTAAAGCATGGAGTCTCTGTTCATTCAAGAGGGAAATACGTTCATCCTCAACACTTCCCACTTCTGGTGGGCCCTCTTTTACCTTTTAGAGATCAAGTTGGACTTCTCTTCACCCTCAGTCAAATGGGCAAACTGAGATAATTAATCAGTCACTAGAACAATATCTGCATTTCTTATACTAACTCCCAGCAAGATGACTGGTTGGAACTCCTGCCGTGGGCTGAACTTGCCCAAAAAAATGCTATGGCTTGCTACGCACCTCCGCACATCATAAAAAATGGGATGACAAGAAGAGAACTCCGGCTCCCCAGTTTTCTCCAGGTGACAAAGTTTGGCTTTCCACAAAATACAGTGGTACCTTGGTATAAGTCCTTAATCTGTTCCAGATCCTTGGACTTATACCAAACAGGACTTATACCAAACAAATTTTTCCCATAAGAAATCAAAGGAAAATGATTAATCTGTTCCCATGAAAAAAAATTCTATTGTTATTGGCATATTATACACTGATGGGGCTGTATGAAATAATTTAAACACTGCCTAATACTAAAATACATAAATACAAAAGCAATTAGATGAAATAAATGAAAATTTACCCACACTTTACCTTGCTGAGAAGAGTCGAGTGCCTACTAGGATGGTGCTAGTGAGGGAGGAGGAGGAGATGTTATGTAATTCACAGAGATATATAGCCTGGGTTTTTCACTGAATGGTAGCAACTGGCGTACTGACACTCGTGGCCAGTCGTGGCTTTGTCTTGAGAGAGGTAAATAAGGGTAGCCCGCGGTGTTATGACTCATTTTGACCCATACAAGTTCTAGCAAAAAGGTTGTATACCAGGCAAAGGTTGTATACTAAGCAAAGTTGTTTGTGTCCAAACAGGACTTACCAAGTTGGACTTATTCCAAAGCGGACCTTTACCGAGGTACTACTATATATTTGGTTGCGAATGCCCTCCTGTGAGTTTTCTCCATGCTTCATCGGCTAGTTTCCGGTCTTGTCTCAGGTTAACCATGTCACTTACAAGCTGAAATTGCCCCCCTCCAAAGATCCATAACTCCTTCCATGTTTCCCTTCTCAAACCAGTCAATACTAACAGGTTCGCTGAGAAGTTCATCCATCTTGGCTCTTTTCCTGCTGCTTCAGAAGACGATTACGAGGTTGAACAGATTTTGAAATCCAGGCTTTTCCAAGGCTCTTTGCAATACTTGGAACACTGGAAGGGCTATGGACCTCCATGCTCCCTTTTTACTCAAGAATTTCCATGCCAAGTTTCCTGACAAACCCGGAGAGGACCAGGTCGGTGGGGGCCGCTAAGAGGGGAGATACTGTCACAGAGTCCAGGGAATCTGTGCCTCCATCAGGCTCACTCACCTTTCACCCCCCTGCTGCCAGCACCAAATTTGCTTTAGGCTCCAAGTCCCAGCTCACTTCCTGGTCCAGGCCATAAGACACTCAGCTCTCTTTACCTCAGAGAACTAGAGTGTTCCACAGACGCACTCCATCTGGCCTTAATCTGTTAGCAGTCAGTTTTGAATATAACTTAAGGTCTATGTTGATGTTCCCTTCTTTGGAAATTAAAGTTATATGAGTCTTTTGAGCCTGTTTGGGAAAGGGTGTGGAACATGAAATTGAGTTGAATACTTCCTCCAAATTAGGAGACAATTCCCCTGAAAATCACTTAGAAAATCACCCAGTATGGTCCTAGGCTCTTACCCAAAGGTAAACTGGAAATGACCTGTTTAATTTCCAGTTCCGTAAAGGGGTCTTCTGAGTATTGTACCATCGTAGACAGTAGTCTAGTCGTGTTAATGTATTCCCTCAGGTTTTGTGTATTTTGGGCTTCTAAAGAACCCTGCTGGTGAAGATTGTATAGCTTTGTATAGTAAGCTTGAAAAGCCATAGGTGTACTTTGTAATTGACCATCCTCCCAAGCTACTATAGCAATGTACGTTCATGAATGATGGATCCTTATAGTATGGGCCAGCATTCTGCCACACTTATCCCCATGCTCATATATAGTCAACTTGTTGAGTTCCTCACTCATAACCTCATCACATGCACGGCTCCAAGACTTTTCAAGAGTTCACCCGACTCTCTGGAATGATCTTCCTTGTCCTATTGGGCTTGCTCCTACCTTTTGCCTATTTAAAAGAGCACAACACTGCACACAGCACAACACTGCATACATCACAACACAGCACACATCACAACACTGCAACATCACAACACTGCACACATCACAACACTGCAACATCACAACACTGCACACAGCAGCACACATCACACAGCACAACACACAGCACAGCACAACACAGCACACATCACAACACTGCACACATCACACAGCACAACACAGCACACATCACACAGCAAAGCCCCCACCCCAACTATGCGGTGTAAAACACAAAGAGGAAACACACAGCCCCCCTCACACACACACTTATGCGGTGTAAAACACAAAGAAGAAACACACAGCCCCCCCACCTATGCGATGTAAAGCACAAAGAAGAAACAAACCTAGAATATCCCACATTTAATTCAGCAAATTTACCCCTGCCACATCCAAAAATAACAAATAGTAGAAAAAGGAAAAATGAGGGACTTTAAAGGCAGTATATATATATAAATATATTTATATACACACACATGATTATGTTGCCGAGTAACTAACAGTTGTAAAATTCAACAATACCAGTAACATTGACATTTTTTAATATAAATGTTAAAAACAAGCGATGGTCCCCTGACCAGCCAGATTTACCAGCATCTGTTCCAGGACATGAAGTAGTGGAATGACGTTGTTCATCCCGTAGTCCTGGCGACTGACAAATAACGTGGCCTCCTCAAAGGGCCTGAGCAAACAGCAGGTGTCACGCATGAGCTCAGCGACTCCTCCATTTCAACCCTGTGGGGGCTGAAATGGAGGACAAGGAGGAGGACATTGGATCAAAGGCAATGTATAGCCTAATGGGAGAGGAGGAACAAGAGCAGCCAAAAGAACAAGAGGGAGATGAGGAGGATGAGGCAGAGGACCCAGACACACCGTAACAATATGCAGTGGAGATGGAAGCTGAAAGGGAGGACAAACTGAACTACTACAGAGACATCCTATGTAGTCAGTTGGCCACTGCCTATCTGTGCCATCGCGCATCCTCTCGCAGGTCTGACAGGGGGGGCCCTCTGCACTCACGTTCCACTGCCATGGCTGCTTTGGAGGGGTGGTGTGGCAGGAGCAGTACCAGCTCCATCAGCAGCAGCCTCAGTCTAGAGTCGCTGATGAGCAGCTTTCTACACCCGCATAGTGAAGAAACTACTAACCAGTAGCTAGACATAGAGCAGAACCTGAACCAGCCTGCCACCCTGCCAGCCGTCATTGAAGATCCTCTGGACTACTGGGCAGCCAAACTGGATTTGTGGATCTGTGTCGAGATTGCCCTGGAAAAGCTGTCCTGCCCGGCCAGTAGTGTAGCATCAGAGCGGGTGTTTAGTGCGGGTGCCATAGTTACCCCAAGAAGAACTGGCCTGTCCACCCAAAATGTAGAGAGACTGACCTTTGTCAAGATGAATCAGGCGTGGATCAGCCAGGATTTCCACCCACCAATGCCTGATGCATCTGATTAGATGCCATCTCCACACTATGTCACCTTGCCACTCTGTGGTCTCCTGATGCTGCTGCTGCCATCTCCAGACTATGTCACCTTGCCACTCTGTGGTCTCCTGATGCTGCTGCTGCCATCTCCACACTATGTCATCTTGTCGCTCTGTGGTCTACTGATGCTGCTGCTGCCACCTCCACACTATGTCACCTTGCCACTCTGTGTCCTACTGATGCTGCCGCCACCTCTAGACTCTGTAAATGTGCCACTCTGTGGCCTCCTGATGCTGTCGCCAACTCCAGACTCTGCCATTGTGCTACTCTGTGGCAAGTTACCCTGTGGTAATTTTTCTGCCACCTCCTGCTCCTAACCCAAAAATGGGAAGGATTACGAGCCCCCACTTTCACGATCTGTATTCAGACTGAAAATCTTGTTGCTGCTGCCACCTCCAGACTCTGCCATTGTGCCACTCTGTGGCCAGTTATACCTGTGGTAATTTTTCTGACACATCCTGCTCCTAACCCAAAAATGGGAAGGATTAAGAGGCCCCACTTTCATGGTCTGTATTCAGACTGAAAATCAAGATCAAGCAAGCTTTTGCCCTTCTGTCACTGTGCTCAGAGTTGGTCACACCCAGCGTGCGCTGCATGCTTGGAGCCAGAAGCAAGAGCCCCTCAGAGTCAAGTCCACGCCTGATGCCACACATCAGATGCCATGTGCTTCTTCTTTCACCTACCTTCGTCAGCGGGTACTGGTGTTGCCACACCCCACTCTGTCACCTGGTCACTTTGATGTCTCCTGATGCTGCTGCTGCCATCTTTACACTATGTCACCTTGCCACTCTGTGGTATCCTCCTGATGCTGCCGCCTGCCCAGTGCAAAACTCTAGATGCCAGATACTAATGCCGTCCACACTTTGTTCCAGAGCCCATCTTTACACTATGTCACCTTGCCACTCTGTGGTATCCTCCTGATGCTGCAGCCTGCCCAGTACAAAACTCTAGATGCCAGATACTAATGCTGTCCACACTTTATTCCAGAGCCCACCACTCCTTCCTCCTTCTGTTACTGCTGCCGCCTGCCCAGTACCCAGTACCCAGCTGTAGATGCCAGTTAACAAGGCTGTCCATGCTGCATTTTAGAAAGGTAAAGCTAGCAGATAGGAAAAGGCAGTGCCCTACAAAGCAATGTCTCCAATAGCTACAACTTCCACATTGTCCATATAGGTGATGTCCTCAACTTCTAATGCCCTCCTTGCTCCATCTCAGGACCCACCCCCTCCTCCTCCCAGTACCCAGCTCTAGATGCCAGACTAGACTCAAGCTCAACAGGGTCTTCTTTCCCCGATGATTCCGCCAAGCCCGTTCCCTTTCATGTGGTTTCGCTACATAGTAGGTAGGGACAGATTGGAATCTCGCTCATCCGTTCATGTCTCCAATAGCTACAGCTTCGATACTGTACATATTGGCGATGGTCTCAACTTCTAACGCCCTCCTTGCTCTGTCTCAGGGCCCACCGCCTCCTCCTCCCAGTACCCAGCTCTAGATGCCAGACTAGATCTATGCTGAACAGGGTTTTCTTTCCCCGCTGATTCCGCCAAGCCCGTTTCCTTTCATGTGCTTTCGCTACATAGTAGGTAGGGACAGATTGGAATCTCGCTCATCCATTCATGTCTCCAATAGCTACAGCTTCAACACTGTCCATGTAGGTGATGGCCTCAACTTCTAAAGCCCTCCCTGCTCCGCCTCAGGGCCCACCGCCTCCTCCTCCCAGTACCCAGCTCTAGATGCCAGACTAGATCTATGCTCAACAGGGTCTTCTTTCCCCGATAATTCCGCCAAGCCCGTTCCCTTTCATGTGCTTTCGCTACATAGTAGGTAGGGACAGATTGGAATCTCGCTCATCCATTCATGTCTCCAATAGCTACAGCTTCGACACTGTCCATATAGGTGATGGCCTTAACTTCTAATGCCCTCCTTGCTCCGTCACAGGGACCACCGCCTCCTCCTCCCAGTAACCAGCTCTAGATGCCAGACTAGACTCAAGCTCAACAGGGTCTTCTTTCCCCGCTGATTCCGCCAAGCCCGTTCCCTTTCATGTGCTTTTGCTACACAGTAGGTAGGGACAGATTGGAATCTCGCTCATCCATTCATGTCTCCAATAGCTACAGCTTTGACACTGTCCACATAGGTGATGGCCTCAACTTCTAATGCCCTCCTTGCTCCGTCTCAGGGCCCACCGCCTCCTCCTCCCAGTACCCAGCTCTAGATGCCAGACTAGACTTAAGCTCAACAGGGTCTTCTTTCCCCACTGATTCCGCCAAACCCGTTCCCTTTCATGTGGTTTCGCCACATAGTAAATAGGGACAGATTGGAATCTTGCTCATCCATTCATGTCTCCAATAGCTACAGCTTCGACACTATCATTATAGGTGATGGCCTCAACTTCTAATACCCGCCTTGCTCCGTCTCAGGGCCCACCGCCTCTTCCTCCCAGTACCCAGCTCTAGATGCCAGTTAACAATGCCATCCACACTTCTCGGGGCCCACCGCCTCCTCCTGCTTTCACTGATGCTGCCGTCTGCCCAGTAGCCAGTACCCAGCTGTAGATGTCAGTTAACAAGGCTGTCCATGCTGCATTTTAGAAAGTTACAGCTAGCAGAAAGGAAAAGGCAGTCCCCTACACAGCAATGTCTCCAATACCTAAAGATTCTACACTGTCCATATAGGTGATGGCCCCAACCACTAATGCCGTCCTTGCTCCGTCTCAGGACCCACCACCCCCTCCTCCCAGTACCCAGCTCTAGATGCCAGTTAACAATGCCATCCACAGATCTCAGGGTCCACCGCCTCCTCTTCCTGCTTTCTCTGATGCTGCCGCCTGCCCAGTACCCAACTCTAGATGCCAGTTACTAATGCCATCCAAACTTCGTCCCAGGGCCCAGCGCCTCCTTCTTCTGCTGTTACTGATGCTGCCGCCTGCCCAGTACCCTACTCTAGATGCGAGTTATCAATGCTGTCCCTGCTCCGTCTCAGTGCCCACCGCCTCCTCCTCCTGCTGCTGCCACCTGTCACTTTTAACTTATAAGAGAGCTGTGCAGCTCGCTAATTTGGCTGGCTGGCTCTGTGTATGGCTTGTAACAGAGCAGTGAAACCTGTGGCTAAATTTTGGACCAGAGGAACCCCCTCGTGCCCTTCTCTGCCTCCACTCAGAGACCGTATAAAATCCAGCATGTTCCCTTGACCGCCCCATAAAATGGCCTTGCCAGCAACAGAAAAAAAGACTTCCTTATTTTTTGTTTACTTGTACAGTGTTGTGCAGAGCTGGGGGAGTCTTGACATGTCTTAAAATGTATTTATAGGCTATAGAAGCTCTACACAGTCCAGAAAAACAACCCAAATTTTTCCCCTATTGACTTTTCGAATTCGAGTTCGAATTCGACAATCTATCACCCGAATAATAATGCATTATTCGACCGAATAGCGGTCGAATCGAATAGTGAGCTATTCGACCAACACTAGTGCTGACACCCTCTCCACTCTGTCGGGGGGGGCTCTACTTGTATAAGCTGTTAATAGAACAGGTTCTGTAGGCATCTTTGTGGAATCAGCTGACAAGGAGCGCCCTTCTTTTTGACGCTAACATGGACCTGTAAGGCTAAGTTCATACTTGAGTTATTTGGTCAGTTTTGGCCCCGTGACTGCCCAAATAAGTGAAGTGTGCAGTGATTCTAATAGCGACGCCTGTCATCTGCATGTCATACTGACTCACAGTGTTATTTCACTACCACAGCAGACTCCCTATGCGTGTTACTGCAAGGCACAGTGTTCTACACCACTATCAAGGCTCTCTGCAGGCCAGAAATAGACATTTTTGAACACGATTCGGCGCAAATAAATTCGGATCGAAGCAAATCCTTTTGGAAAATTCGTCGAACCGGCCGAATCGAATTTTTGAGAAATTCGCTCATCTCTACTACTGGTAATAAGTCCGAGCTGGTGACAAGACACAGGGGAAGACAACAAAGGTCAAGGGGGTAATCCAACACAAACAACTCACCCAAGCACACTGTAACACAGAGGCTATAACGGGCAACGGTGCAAATGACTCTCCTGCTAAGTGCTAATGTCTCAATAAATAGGCAGAGTGCCCAATCACATTGCACCACCTGGCACTATTGGATAGGAGGAAACATACTGAATAATTAATCCCCTGCTTCTGATTTGGCCCTCGGGGAATTCAAACTTGTTGTTTGTTATTTTATCTGCCATCTTCAATAAACCTTATAATAAAGCTTATACTTATATAATATATATAACCTTAAATAAAGCCTATACTCGGTGTGTGATCTGAGTTGGATGAACCAGACAAGTGTCCTTTGACCCCCGCAAAGGCGATCTTGAGCTTAAACCCCTCACAAGTGGTGGAGGATGAGGGCAACACAATAAAGTCTGAAAATAGATGATGTGGTAAAGGCCCTGATGCAGTCTGCGGCAGCCCAGCGGGAAGCAACCAAAGAACAGCAGCGCACAAATGCAGCCCAGCAGGAGGCAACCAGAGAACAACAGCGCACAAATGCAATCCAGCAAGAGGCCAACCGCTTGCTGTCTGCACAGCTGGCCACCCTCAGAGAGGCCACGAATAAAAAAACGCCAAGACTTGCAGGAAGTGGTGCAGCTTGTGGATCTGGTGGAGCAATACTCTGTGGCTGAGGATCTTGTAAATCACTCTAAGCCCTCAACCCCATGGATTTCAAGAGTTCCTGGTAAGACTGTTCTGGGGCTTAAGGGAGCTGGGAGAAATGTGAAGACTTTAAGTAAAGAAGATAATGAGACTGTGGGCTCAGGAAAGCCCAAGGTGTATAACAAGGTGTATAATTTTGGACTAAACAAAGGGCCTAGAAGATGTTTTCGGTGTAAGGAGTTGGGACACATTGCAGTGAACTGTCCTATGACTACTGAACATATGAAATGTGATGTTGCCTTTCTGAAAAACCGCATGTCTATGTCTGAGTAGGTGGTGCGTACTGCGGCAGGTTCAGACAGGGTGGAAAAACATTTGTGTGAATTAAAAGTGAATGGTCAAACTGTGACTGCGCTGCTAGACTCAGGGAGTGTAGTAACTCTGGTGAAAGCAGGCCTTTTAGGCCCCTCTGACAGTAAATCAGACATGTTAACTGTGACTTGTGTGCATGGGGATAAATGTGAATACCAGACAACCCTTGCTGACGACCCTATGGGTCAGTGCTTCATAGAGTTGGATTGGTTCCAGTGTTGGCACATGAGGTTATTCTTGGGAAAGATTTTCCACATTTTTGGAAATTATGGGAGTCCAAGTTGGAACTAAAAAGAGGTGCACTGCAGATATTGACAGCCTCTGATATAGGCCCAGAACCATTAGAGGATTCCTCATTAGGGGAGGTAGTTGAGGTATCGGCAGATAGCTCCCCTCCTTTTACATTTTCTGTTATGGCAGGAGACCTAGATGAGTCCGCGTCAGAGACTGAGAATGAAGAAGACAGAGTTGGTTTGAAAGTTAGCCACAGTCCTTCCCCAGCTCCACAGGAAGAGATCAGTGAGATTGAAAGTGATAGGGAAAAGTTTGAGGCTATACCTGTGGAAGTAAAGGAAAGGCCTGCTAGAAAATCAAGGCTCCAGTAGTAGTAGCAGCAGTAGTAGTGGCAGTAGTGACTACAGTAACAGCTCTTCTAGCAGTAATAGTTCATCACCAACCCGCCAAGTAAGATGTAGCCGGAATAGGAGTGTCATATGTAAGATAGAAGTAGAAGCAGGGATAGACGTAAAAGTGATGACCATCGCAGAAACGCCAGTAGAAGTAGACATAAGCATAGGGGAGGTAGTAGGAAAGGAGAAAAGGCAATGAGTAGAAGTATTGACAAGGACAGGATTTCAGCAGTCATGCCAAGTGTTAAGACATATAGAACAGGCTCAAGCAGTACAGAAAATGATTAATGATAAGAGGAAATGGCCCAAGCAGCAAAAGAGTGAAAAAAAGGAAGATGGTGATGAGTCTAAAGAAGAGAAAATTGCCAGCCTTGTTTTGAAAGCAGCTTGTGAGAAACCAGAGGAATCCAAAGGTGATGTCCCAATTACAGTGGTCTCAGGTGAAGAAGTGCATGCTGAAATAAGTGTCCCTGTCTCATGTGCAGTAAAGGCTATAGAAAGTATCGTTGGGTTAACGGAGATTGGAGTTGAAGAAAGTATTCTTTTAGTGACTGACAAGGATACTTCCAGGCTGACTGAGGGGCAAGCAGATGAGGGTGTTACTATATCCTCTAAGATGGAAGCTGCTGAATGTGTGCTTGTGTTGGCTAGGGAAAAGTTTCCTTTTATTGACGTCCAAGCTTATGGATGGGATCCTGTTTAAGCTGAGACAAAAGAACAGCCTGAAGGGCCGGACGAAGAAGCTGAGTCAATGGTGGTTGAGGAAGGAGATGTTGAATCTGATGATGAAGAGAATGAAGGGACAAAAGAGAAAGAGGAAGAAGTTGGCACTCTGCAACGGGGTTTGGCCTACCAGTACAGTAGCAAGCACGATAGTGCCATATCTCACTGGACACAGTCTACTGAGGTCCTAGAGAAAAGAAGGGCTCTACTTCAAGAGCAGTTGGAAAAAGCTGCAAATTAATTCACTGAGAAAATTCAGAAGGAAATGGATGAATTGGAGGGGCTTATTCCAGACATCCCGGAGAAGGTAGGACAGTCCAAAGAAGCCAATGAAAGTGTCTCTGTTTCCCAAAAGGTGCGGGAAGAGTTCAGTAAATTAAGCGAAGTAAAGATTGAAAAAGCTGTCCCTGTTTCCCAAAAGGTGCGGGAAGAGTTTAGTAAATTAAGGGAAGTAAAGAGGGAAGAAACCATCACTGTTGTGCCAGATGAACAGGATACCCAGAAGCATGTTGGGGAAGGAGTTGCTACCTCAGTGGAAGGGAAGGCTGAAAACGTGTGTGGAAACAGGAAGCCTCCAAAAGTTAAAAAGAAAAGTGTGGAGAAAACTTTCCAATGGGATCAGTGCAGTTGTACTTGTCCCAGAAGCTCAAAACTTGATTGTCACCTGCAGAGGTACAAAAGAACTCGTTCTGGGGACAAGCTATATGAATGCTATGTTTGTCATGTTCGGTTCAAACAGGGTGGTACCAGGAAAATGCACATACTGCGAAAGCCAAGTAACAAGAGTATAGCTACTGGCTCAGAGGCTGTTGTTGGGGCTAAATATGCGGTGATTCACAGTATAATTGGAGTGGTTGATAAGACCAAGAGAGCAGTGTATGACAGTGAGGAGATGACCAAATCTGTTGTAAATGAAAGCATAAAAACTGTGCTTGGGAGCCGTGCGGTGTGCAAAATGAGCAGCGGTGTTGATACTTCTCTTACAAAGTTTGTTAGTTGTGTGTTTTGCCTAGAAAAGGAAAGACAGACAGCTGGTCGCTCAGAACAGAGGGTGTTTTCTGAAAAGTCCCGGAAGGCACACCTACTCAAAGTACAGGCAGTGATGGATGATTTGAGGAGAGTAGGGTTGACTGCGAACCCCAAGAAATGTAGCATTGGTCTAGAAAAAGCCAAGTACTTGGGTTACATTATTGGGAGAGGTGTAGTCAAGCCCCAAATTGCCAAGATTGAAGCCATACAGAACTGGCCCCAGACGGTAAATAAGAAACAAGTGAAGGCATTTCTGGGGATTACTGGCTATTATAGATACTTCATACCTAATGTTGCAGCTTTAGCAGTTCCCTTAACTGATCTCACCAAGGTAAGTGGGTCAGGGATGATAAAATGGAACGATGAAGCAGAGGAGGCGTTTCAGACTCTAAAGCAGGCTCTTTATTCCCAACCAGTGTTGATGACCCCTGACTTTAGAAATGAATTTGTGGTACAGACAGATGCTTCTAACTCAGGAATTGGGGCAGTGTTGTCACAAAATATGAATGAGAGGAACTACGCAGTGGTAGAGAAGGAGTGTTTGGCCATCAAGTGGGCTTTAAAATCACTCAAATATTATTTGTTGAGTCAGAAGTTTCGGTTAGTCACTGATCATGCCCCTCTGAAGTTGATGAACCTGAACAGGGAGAAAATGGCAGAGTGACAAGGAACCGCAGAGGCATTGTCACCTGTGCACTGTCTGTTGGTTTCAGTTGCTCAGTCCCACGGGCCTGAGAGACAGGGGTTTGTGTCAGTGCAGCTTGGCTTGGAGAGACACAGACAGGGGTTTGTGTCAGTTCAGCTCTGTTTGGAGACACAGCCAGGTGGACTGTGTGAGTGAGCTCTGCTGGAGACACAGAAAGTCAGTCTGGGTGAGTGAGCTCAAAAGGGAGCAGAAGGTAGCTAAAAGCTTGGTTTTGAGCTGACAGGGAGAAGCCCTCCAGCTGATAGACAGGGATGTCTGATGTATAGTAAGTGCTGGACAGGCAAGGTTTTCTTTTGCTGTTTTGTTATTTTATCTGCGACCTTTAATAAACCTGGCTGCAAGCCAGCTTAACACTTATCTTAACTGTGATCTAAATTGGATGAACCAGACAAGTGTCCTTTGACCCCAGCATAGGCGATCCTGAGCTTAAACCCCTCACAATATATATATATTTATATATATATATATATATATATATATACATATATTATAATGATTACATTATATTGGATTCAATACAGTTATTTTGTATTGAATCCAATACAAAATATTATGAAAATCCCGCCACACCCCTCACCAACATCACCGGGAACTGCCGGTGAATCTCAGCGGAATCCCTGGGGGAACGATTGGAGGAAGAGGACGCCGGTGGGACCAGGTAAGTCTTTATTTTTTTAGCTACCCCGACTGTGGCTCGAAGTTACCGCTATCAGCTGTTTTTTTTTACCTCGAGGCACACTCTGGGTTACCGCTTAAGGTAAAAAATATAATTTCTGTGTTTTCAGATGACACCAAACTATGTAATGAAGTTAAGTCCATGTAGGATGTCTATAATCTACAAGCAGGCCTGGATGTACTGTTTGATTGGGCAGCCAAGTGGCAAATGACATTTAATATTTAGAAATGTAAAGTTATGCACTTAAAGAAATTTAATCTCCACATAGGAAAGCTATTCTTCACTGTAAGGTCTGTGAAAATGTTGAATAGGCTCCCCCAGCAAGTAGTTTCAGCAAGTGCTATAGATTGGTATAAGAAAAAGCTGAATGCTTTTCTAGAAGCACATAATTTAACTGGATATTAAAGGTTTAAAGTAAAGAAAACAGAGACTGCTGATCCAGGGAATATTCAGTTGCCTCAGGGATTACATCAAACTGAACCAGTGTTTTTTTTTTTGCCTTCATCTGGATTACTTATGTCAAAGGGTTTTTATCTGGGATATGTTTATTTCCCTAGTGGTTGAACTTAATAGGCTTATGCCTTTTTTCAACCTAACAAGCTATGTAACTATGCATTTACCTAGGCTGACAAACTTTCTGGAAAAGTCTGGTGGTACTAGGATAGGATATTGGCACAGTGCAGCCTTTAAGCTCCTGGAATGCTTTTTCAGCCTCTGCATTCAAGACTAGTGTTGTTGTTCGAATTCAGGTCGTCATAATGTTCGACCCGAATATGGCGGTTCGAAGCCCTGAATTCGGCCCTCCCACAATGCCTAGGGACCTCCCACATAATGCCTAGGGCCCTCGAATAACAGCAGGGATGCTTTCCTCCATGTTTGTTGTGGCAGGCAGCCGATTGGCTGTCTGTCACTGCATGCCACACAGGCAGCCATTGGCTTATATAAGGCTTGCTGCTTGGCTTGCTTTGTCAAAGTAAAAAAAAGTGCTTTACTTAGTTAGACTGTCATACAGTATTACAAGTATTACTTGTAACAGAGCTTTAATTCATAATTAAATATTTGTATTTTTTGTAGAGAAATACAGAAATTTTATGGCTTTTTTTTTGAAAGATAGCAAGTGGGATCAGAACGAAATATCTGTATTTTTTTTTACAGAAATACAGAAATTTTTCTGGATTTTTTGATAGATAGCATGTGCTATTAGAATTCAATGTCTGTATTTTTTTTATAGATAAATACAGAATTTTTGTTCTGTTTTTCGTGATAGATTGCAAGAGGTATCATAATTAAATATCTGTATATGTTTTACAGAATTACAGAAATTTGTATGGCTCTTTTGATAGATAGCAGATGGTATCAGAATGAAATATCTGATTTTTATAGTTAAATACAAAAATGTTTCTGGGTTTTTTTGATAGAATGCAAGAGGTATCATAATTAAATATCTGTACTTTTTGGAGAGAAATACAGAAATTTTTTATGGCTTTTTTGATAGCAAGTGGTATCACAAGGAAATATCTGTATTTTTTATGGATAAATATAGAAATGTTTATGGCTTTTGTGATAGATTGCATGAGGTATCATAATTTACAATACCTCTTGCAATCTATCACAAAAACCATAAAAATGTTGTATTTATCGATAACAAAGACAGATATTTTATTATGATAGCACTTGATATTTATCCTAAAACCAAAAAAAATTCAGTATTTCTCTAAAAAAAACAAAAAAAACAGATATTTAATTCTGATCCCACTTTGCTATATATCCCCAAAGCCATGAAAATAGATGATATTTATATCTGATAGCATCTGGTATCAATCCAAAAGACCATAAAAAATTCTATATTTCTCTAAAAAAATACAGATATTTTATAGTGATCCCACTTTGCTATATATCCCCAAACCCATAAAAATGTATGTATTTCTCTCCAAGAATTACAGATATTTAATTCTGATAGGACTTGGTATCTATCCTAAAACCCCTAAAAATGTATGTATTTCTCTCAAATACAGATATTTAACTGTGATAGCACATGCTAGATATCCACAAATAAAAAAAAATGTCTGTATTTCCCCGCTGATTGTGCTAAGCCCGTTCCTTTTTGTTGTGGTTTCATTAGATAGTAGGTATGGACAGTGTGAATTTCGTTCATCCATTCATGTCTTCAATAGCCACTACTTCTACACAGTCCATAGAGGTGATGGCCTCAACCTCTAATGCGGTCCTTGCTCCGTCACAGGCGGTCTCCTCCTTCTGCTGTTACTGCTGCTGCTTGTCCAGTATCCAACTCTAGATGACAGTTTCTAATGTCGTCCACACTTCCTGTCAGGGCCTAACCTATCCTCCTCATGCTGCTACTGCTGCTGCCTGCCTACTACCCAATTCTAGATGCCAGATACTAATGTTCTCCACACTTTGTCTCAGAGCCCACCGCCTCTTCCTCTTGCTGTTACTGATGCTGCCGCCTGCCCAGTACCCAACTCTAGATGCCAGATACCAATGCTGTCCACACTTTGTTTCAGAGCCCACCACCTCCTCCTGCTGCTGTTGCTTAATGCTGCTGCCTGCCCAGTACCCAACTCTAGATGCCAGATACTAATGCCGTCCACACTTTGTCTCAGAGCCCACCGCCTCTGCCTCCTCCTCCTGTAACTGATGCTGCTACCTGCCCTGTACCCAACTCTAGATGCCAGATACCAGTGCCGTCCACACTTGGTCTTAGAGCCAACCGCCTCCTCCTCCTGCTGTAACTGATGCTGCCACCTGGCCAGTACTCAACTCTAGATGCAAGATAGAAATGCCATCCACACTTGGTCTCAGAGCTTACCACCTCCTCCTCCTGCTGTTATTGCTGCTGCCTGCCCAGTACCTAACTGTAGATTCCAGATACTAATGCCATCCACACTTGGTCTCAGAGCTTACCACCTCCTCCTCCTGCTGTTATTGCTGCTGCCTGCCCAGTACCTAACTGTAGATTCCAGATACTAATGCCATCCACACTTGGTCTAAGTGCCCACCAGCTCCTCCTCCTGCTGTTACTGCTGCTGCCAACCCAGTACTCAACTGTAAATGCATGATACTAATGCCGTCCAAACTTGGTCTCAGAGCCCACTGCTTCCTCCTCCTGCTGATACTGCTGCTACCTGCCCAGTACCCAACTCTACATGACAGATACTAATGCCATCCACACTTGGTGTCAGAGCCCACCGCCTACTCCTCTAGCTGTTACTGATGCTGCCACCTGCCCAGTACCCAACTGTAGATGACAAATACTAATGCCGTCCACACTTGGTCTCAGAGCCCACCGCCTCCTCCTCGTGCTGTTATTGATGCTGCCGCCTGCCCAGTACCCAACTGTAGATGCCAGATGTTAATGCCGGCCACACCTGGTCTCAGAGCCCACCGCCTCCTCCTCCTGCTGTTGCTGATGCTGCCTGCCCAGTACCCAAATCTAGATGCCAGTTACTAATGTCATCCACACATCGTCTTGAGTCTTAATGCCTCCTCCTCATGCTGTTACTGCTGCTGCCTGCAAGTACCCAACTCTAAATGCCAAATATTAATGTCGTCCACATTACGTCTCAGGTCCTAACGCCTCCTCCTCATGCTGTTTTTGCTGTTGCCTGCCGACTACCCTACTCTAGATTCCAGATATAAATGTCGTCCACACTGTCTCAGGGCCTAACGCCTTCTCCTCCTGCTGTTACTGATGCTGCCTGCCCAGTACCCAAATCTAGATGCCAGTTACTAATGTGTCCAAACTCCATCTCAGGGCCTAATGCCTCCTCCTCCTGCTGTTACTGCTGCTGCCTGCCCTGTACCCAACTCTAGATGACAGATACTAAAGCCGTCCACACTTTGTCTCAGAGCCCACCCCCTCCTCCTTCTGCTGTTACTGATGCTGCCGCCTGCCCAGTACCCAACTCTAGGTGCAAGATACTAATGCTGTCCACACTTGGTCCTATAGCCCACCGCCTCCTCCTCCTGCTGTTACTGCTGCTTCCTACCCAGTACTCAACTGTAGATGCATGATACTAGTGCCGTCCACACTTGGTCTCAGAGCCCACCGCCTCCTTCTGCTGTCCACACTCTGTCTTAGGGGCCACTACCTCTTCATTCTGATGTTACTGCTGCTGCCTGCCCGGTACCCAGCTCTAGATGCCTGTTACAAATACTGTCCACACTCCGTCTTAGGGATCACCCCCTCTTCCTCCTGCTGTTACTGCTACTGCCTGCCCACCTGTAGATGCCAGTTTACAATGCTGTTCATGCCACATTTTACAACGTGCAATGTCCCCAGTAGCTACAGTTTCTACACTGTCCATATAGGTGATGGCCTCAATCACTAACACTGTCCTTGCTCTGTCTCAGGGCCTACCGCCTTATCCTCCCAGTACCCAGCTGTAGATGCCAGTTAACAATGCCATCCACCTTTCTCAGGGCCCACCGCCTACTCTTGCTGCTCTTACTGCTGCTGTTGCATGCCCACTGCCAAGTATCCAGCTCTAGATGCCGGACTAGACTCAAGCTCAACAGGATCTTCTTTTCCCACTGATTCTGCCAAGCCCGTTCCCTTTCATGTGCTTTCACTAGATAGCAGGCCTTGAGACGGAGTGTGGACGGCATTAGTAACTGGCATCTAGAACTGGGTGTAATGCATCTTTAATGACACCCCGAAGTGTGTAATGCAAGTGTGTAATCTGAAATTTGTGATTGAACGTAGAAGGCCACGTTTTCTGTTTCATCCATCAGTACCACGCTTTATCGGACTGAGTTTCTGTGTATGTTACTCCGGAACTGAGAAAGTGGGACAGCAGACCCTCTGTAAATGTCAGGGGATGAGATGGGAGACACCGGTATGTTTAACGGAACCGAGAGGTCCTGGATGACCACATTGAGCCATGAAGGTATTCAGCTCTCCAGACATCCAGAGACATTTCCACAACAAGTATGTGGCCGTATTGGGAGACTCAATTTAAAGTATACTATATAAAGTATAAAATACTGCAGAATTATGAGTTTCGGACTGAGAAGCAGCTCTAAAGGAATGGTGAGATGTCATTTGCAAAGGACATGTTGGGGGATCTCTGGGTGAAATGCACAATGGCATACCTTACCGCGAAGTACGTATTTACAGAACTGACCACCACCTTGTCGGTTCTATTTCCTGACCCGTAAACTTCAAACAGGGACCTCAACCTGGCGTTGTCATCATCAACTCGTGTATATGGGATGTTAGCAGGTATCATGAGTAATCACTGGAAATGTACAAAACCAACCTGGACCACCTGTTTATTTGGCCCACCAAGGTGCTGAGCCCCGAATGTCTGGTGATATGGAACATGGCCGTGCCTGTTGGATTCAAAGCTGGTGAAGTGCTAGAGTACCCAATTCCTAATGTGCGCTGGGACATCATAGAAGGGAATTTCTACAGCACCACTCTGGCAGATTTGCACCAATTTGATGTGATTGGCATGTACTTCAACTTTTGCTTCGAGCTGCGTTCCAGGGTTAAAGATGCCACCCACTGGAATCAGCTGGCTCATCAGAAGTATGGCCTCAACTTCTAATGCCGTCCTTGCTCCGTCCCAGGGCCCATCACCTCCTCCTCCTGCTGTTGCTGCTGCCGCCTGCCCAGTACCCAGCTCTAGATGCCAGTTACCAATGC
Source organism: Pyxicephalus adspersus (assembly GCF_032062135.1). Lineage (NCBI taxonomy): Eukaryota > Metazoa > Chordata > Amphibia > Anura > Pyxicephalidae > Pyxicephalus > Pyxicephalus adspersus. The sequence goes on along the minus strand of NC_092865.1, from coordinate 74,864,679 downwards.
TGTCCACGCTCTGTCTCAGGGCGCACCAACCTCCTGCTGTTGCTGCTGCCACCTGTCAGTACTCCATTCTTAAAAATGGTTTTACAGACATCTAGGTGGCATTGATGATGCACTACACCAAGCTCTAGATGCCAGTTACCAATGTGGGCCCTGCTCCGTCTCAGTGCCCACCACCTCCTCCTCCTGCTGCTGCTGCCGCCACCTGTGTAGTACTCAATTCACAAAAATTGTATTATAGACTTCTAGGTGGCATTGACCATGCACTACACCCAGCTCTAGATTCCAGTTAACAATGTGGTCCCCAGTCCTGTGAGGCCTATATAACTTGTAACAGAGCTGTGTAACTGGCTAATTTTTGGACTGAAAGACAAAGTGAGGAAGTGACCTGAACCTGAAGTGAGGTCAGGGACCTCTGCTTGTACTCTGAAGCCTGTGTAACGGAGTGATGAAATCTGGTGGCTAATTTTTGGACTGGAGGAACCCCCTCTGGGATCTCTCTGCCTCTACTCAGAGGCCTATATATAATCTGGCATGTTCCCTTAAATGCTCCATAAAATGGCCTTGCCAGTAGCATAAAAAAGCCTTACTTTTTTTTTTTTTACTTGTACAGCGTTGTGCAGAGCTGGGGGAGTCTTGACATGTCTTTTTAAATGTATTTATAGGCTGTAGAAGCTCTACACAGTCCCGAAAAACAACCCCAATTTTTCCCCTATTGACTTCAATAGAGTTCAAAATCGAAGCTTGTACACCCAAATAATTTTGCTCTATTCGACCGAAATGCGGTCAAATCGAATAGTTAGCTGTTCGACCAACACTATTCCAGACTACTATCACCTATTTCCGCCCTTTTGTAAAGTCAGACAGGGAGGCTGCAGGGGAATAAAAACTGAGTACAAACTCTTGTTAGTAGCCAAGAATGCTCAGGAATGCCCAAACCTGTTTCTTATAGAGAGGGTGGGGCCAGTTCTGAATTGCCTGATTCGAGAGTATGAATCTTATTAACCTGGGGCTTCACCAATCCTCTACCCACAATTTACCCAAGATATTTGGGTTCTTCCATTACATTTTTCTGGGTTAACTGTAAAACCCCCTTTCCTTAACGCATCCAAGACTACCTAAACTTTTGGTAGCTAGGACTCCCAGTCCATGCTAAAGATGAAAATATTATCTAATTAGACTGAGGCGTATGAAGGATGAGTATCTATGATGGAGGCCTGTGGAATTTCCCAAATGGCAAACAAGACAGCTGGCAAAAAAGAATCCCATTCTTTCCTATCCACTTGCACCAGTATTTTAAGCATTGTCCAAGGGAGCTCTATTATCGATAGGGGCACCAATGGGCTGTGATAGAGTTATAATGCACAGTTAGTTGGACAGGGGGCACAGTATTTTCTCACCTCTGCTCTCAAACCTGGCCAAAAGAATGGCCTCAGTTTTCTGTGCCCTTAGGCGACTTCCTAACATTTCATTGTACGCCAGGCGTAGGACCATGCACCTGAAGGGTGCTGCGGTACCAGCATTTGTTCAATTACCTCTTCCTCTTCCGGCTCCTTGGTTAAACGGGTAAAACAGATCCCTTTCAATGCAAAATGGGGACACCTTTCATCAGCACCAGGTTCCTGAGGCACTCCATGTACAACTCAAATCTGTTCCCATGCATTCACCAAAGTGGGGTCACTCATCTGGGCAATTCTAAAGTGCCTCCTTGATACTTGCATGTAAAGATCAACAGTGGTGGAAGAGGCTTCTTCTTCATATTCCACTATGATGACCTGTAATAAAGTACACCCCATAATTGCAGGCTTAAAAAGGTTTTTGGAGTATTTATGTTGTAATAATGTGTCTTGGAGTAGTTGTAAATTTTAAATTAAACTGGTTAGATTGCATAAAGTTAAAAAACTCCATTAATGTAGATACAGGACCTGTCCAGAAAAGGAGGACATCATCAATGTAATGTTTCCAGGTAAGTATGTGGTTGTCTGGGGATCAGAAAATAGGATTTTCTCCCATTCTCCCAGAAATAAATTTGTGTATGATGGTGCGCAGTGTGTTCCTATGGCAACACCTTGTATAAGATATGTTTTTCTATCGAATTTGAAGATATTTCTGTTAAGAACACAGTTAAGTAGTGTAATAATTAATTTATTTTGACTATGTGATGTGGTAGAAGCTTCTTGAAGGCATTTGGATATGGTATTTATTCCTAGGGTATGTGGTATACTACTGTATAGCTCTTCAACATCTATAGGAACAATAATAGTATTGAGTGGGGCGTTCATAATATGGGTACATTTTAACACATCGATTCTATCCTGGAGGTAGCATGGGTAGTTTGTAACTAGGGGGCGTAAATATGTATTAATCATTTCACTGACGTTTTCTGTTAATGAACCAATACTGGAGAATATGGGACATCCAGAGATTTTTGTGTACATTAGGTAATGCATAGAACGTAGGTAATATGAGATGTTTGTTTGAGAGATATTCCTTGGTTTTGTTATCTATGACATTCACTGAATAAGCTTGCCAGATAATTTTGTAGTATACCTGCTTAAATTAAGGTGTAACAATGAAAATAAGAAAATACATTTATAAACAAATCCAGGAAACTGAAGGAGGACAAGGAGAAGAGAATGCTAGAAAGAGCCTCAAAGGTGGAAAGCATAGGGTAAGAGATGGCTGGGAGTTCTGGTAAATGTGAAGGAACAGGAGGAGTTTGGGGGTAGGGCCCAGGACGGGAATAGATGGTAGGTGTAAGGTGAGGTATGGCTGTGTGAATAAAAGAGTGCTTGGTGGGGCAGGAGTTGTGGTGGGTTGGGAATATTGGTCAAGACAGGGGTGTGGGAGTAGGGATGGTCAATAAAAAAAAAGTGTTGCTGAGTGGACAAGTTTTGGGGTTTCTCCTTGTGCTTTGTAAATAATTACCATATGGCCCTGTTTGCCTGACTCGCCTTTGAGGTGGGATTTTAAGCAGCTCAGTGGCAAGTAGGGATGAGCGAGAAGGCCTCTGATAGTCTCGCAAAAATTTTGTCGAACTTTCTGCCAACTGATTTAACGAATTCTATTAAAGTCAATAGGCCGACTTTAAACATTATTAGCAAAGCCCCTATACATGTTAGAACCACCACATTTGCTAGGTATGTGTAGGAGAACAGTGGCAACAAGGGACAAATACATAAGTTCCAAAAGACTTTATGGTTTTCCAGAAAATGACAGGCAAAGTGACAACAGGCAATTAGGATTTTTGCGTAATGGACAGTGTCCAGAATGCAGGATAAACATAGGGACATTGAGAAAGGGTGAACTCAACCCACTAGCAACAGTTTCAGCCATCAAAACAGCAGGAGAACGCATTGGTATTTCACCCCTATTTAATGTAACTAGCGCTACATTATATGTTAACGCTATATAAATCCTGTTTATTATTAAAAAAAATAATAATTGCTAGCTGGCATCATGACCTGGATGACGTGTTAGGAATGCCACCCATAAAGTTGTGGTTTTCCAGAAAATAGCAGGCAAAGTGACAGCAGGCAAATAGGATTTTTGGGTGATGGACAGCATCCAGAAGGCAGCATAAACATTAGGACATTGAGAAAGGGTGAACGCAACCCACTAGCAACAGTCTGTGCTGTCAAAACAACAGAAGAATGCATTGCTATTTATTGTATGTACCCCTATTTAATTTATATATCTGCATAATTTGTTTACGCTATATAAATCCTGTTTATTATTAGTAAAATTTGCTAGCTGGCATCATGACCTAGATGACATGTGTAAGAAATGCCACGCATAAAGTTGGGGACAAGTAGCACGGTGACATTGGGCATAAGGATGGAGGACCAGAGACTAAGCGTTGGTCAGCGACAGCAGTAGCAGTGTGTGGCCTCTGGTCAGCAATCGCCAGGGAGACCGTATTGGTAAGTGTCATGGAGAGCTGGATGCAGTGCATCGTCAATGCCACCCAGAAGTGTACAATTTTAGTGAATGGAGTACTGACAGGTGCCAGCAGCACCAGCAGGAGGAGGCGGTGGGCCCTGAGACGGAAAGTAGTAATGCCACCCAGAAGTGTACAATTTTAGTAAATGGAGTACTGACAGGCAGCAGCAGCAGCAAGAGGAGGAGGCAGTGAGCCCTGAGACTGTGGGGACCGCATTGGTAACTGGCATCTCGAGCTGGATGTAGTCCATCGTCAATGCCACCCAGAAGTGTGTAATACAAATATCTGAAATTTGTGAAGGGCCAGACCAAGATGTTTTGTGCGTCACAGAGCCCACGCTCCGTCACAGAGCCCACCGGCTCCTCCTCCTCCTGCTGTAACTGATGCTGCTGCCTGCCCTGTACCCGTCTCTAGATGCTAGATACTAATGCCGTCCACACTCCGTCTCAGAGCCCACCGCCTTCTCCTCCTGCTGTAACTGATGCTGCCGCCTGCCCAGTACCCGACTCTAGACGCCTGATACTAATGCGGTCCCCCCTACCGCCTCCTCCTCCTGCTGTAACTGATGCTGCCGCCTGTCCAGTACCAAACTCTAGATGATAGATACTAATGTTGTCCACACTCCGTCTCAGAGCCCACCGCCTCCTCCTCATCATCCTGCTATAACTGATTCTACCGCCTGCTCAGTACCCAACTGTGGATGCCAGATACTAATGCCATCCACAATCCGTCTCAGAGCCCACCGCCTCCTCCTCCTGCTGTAACTGATGCTGCCGCCTGTCCAGTACCAAACTCTAGATCCCAGATACTAATGCTGTCCACATTCCGTCTCAGAGCCCACCGCCACCTTCTGCTGCTGTAACTGATGCTGCCGCCTGTCCAGTACCCGACTGTAGATGCCAGATACTAATGCCGTCCACACTTTGCCCCTGATTCATCAAGCAAAATCGGATTATCGCTCGCGCATTCGTATTAGCGATCCGGGATCGTACGCGGTCGCGCTATTCAGCAACTGAAAAAGCTCGCGCACGGAGCCGCGCTTATCCGACAGCTTTTTACTGGAGATCTTGCATTAAAAGTCACTGTTCCCCTAAAAAATCATTCTTTCTAATGGCACACACATTACCCATAGCCCTAAAAAAAAATGTTGCGCTGTTTAAATGTTTTTAACATTTATGTGCGCTAAGAAAAAAGCATTTTTTTAAATCACTCCGCGGTAATCCGCGATCGATGGCCGCGCGTACGTTCGCGCTTCCAGCGAGCGCGGATTTCATTGATGAATCAGGGGCTTTGTCTCAGAGCCCACCACCTCTTCCTCCTGCTGTTACTGCTGCTGCCTGCTCAGTACCCAGCTGTAGATGCCAGTTAACAATACTGTTCATGCCGCATTTTAAAAAGTTACAGCTAGTAGATAGGAAAAGGCAGGCCCCTACACAGCAATGTCTCCAGTAGCTACGGCTTCTACACTGTCCATATAGGCGATGGCCTCAACCACTAATGCTGTCCTTGCTCCGTATCAGGGCCTACCGCCTCCTCCTCCCAGTACCCAGCTGTAGATGCCAGTTAACAATGCCACCACACTTCTCAAGGCCCACCGCCTACTCTTACTGCTCTTACTGCTGCCGCTTTACCACTGCCCAGTACCCAGCTCTAGAGGCCAGACTAGACTCAAGCTCAACAGGGTCCTGTTTTCCTGCTGTTTCTGCCAAGCCCGGTCCTGTTCATGTGCTTTCACTAGATAGCAGGCCCTGAGACGGAGTGTGGAAGGGATTAGTAACTGGCATCTAGAGCTGGGTGTAGTGCATCTTTAATGACACCTCGAAGTGTGTAATGCCACGTATTTTGCTTCATCGATCGGTACCACGCTTTATCAGACTGAATTTATGTGTATGTTACCCCAGAACTGGGAAGTGGGACAGCAGTCCCTCAGTTTTTTTTTGTGGGGATGAGATGGGAGACACCAGTATGTTTAACAGAAACCGAGAGGTCGGACTCCTGGATGACTACATTGAGCCATTAAGTTATTGAGCTCAGCAGACATCCGGTGGCTTCTCCACAACAAGTATGTGGCCGTATTGGGAGGCTCCATTCCAAGATCTGTCAACAAAGATCTTGCAAAAATACTGCAGAATGATGAGTTTTGGACTGAGAACCAGCTGAAAGGGAAGGGTGAGATGTCATTTGCAAACGACATGTTGGGGGATCTCTGGGTGAAATGCACAATGGCATAATTTACCTCAAAGTGCGTCATTACAGAACTGACCACCACCTTGTATGGTTCTATTTCCGGACCCGTGTCTCTTTGGAGTAAATAGAGAGCGTGCTGGCCGACTTCGAACATGGACCTTAGCCCGAGGTTGTCATTATTAACTTGTGTATATAGGGTGTAATCAAGTATCATGAGCAATCACTGCAAATGTACAAAACCAACCTGGACCACCTGTATATTCCGCTCACCGAGGTGCTGAGCCCAAAATGTCTGGTGGTTTGCAACATGTCCATGTCTGTTGGATTCAAAGCTGGTGAAGTGCTAGAGTACCCAATTCCTAATGTGCGCTGGGACATCATAGAAGGAAATTTCCACAGTGCCACTCTGGCAGATTTGCACCAATTTGATGTAATTGACAAGCACTTCCACTTCAGCTTCGAGCTGCGCTCCAGGGTTTAAGATGCCACCCGCTCGAATCAGCTGGCTCATTGGAAGTATACCTGCATCCTGATGGCTCATATTGATCAAGCCTAGGGCGTGCAGCAGGAAAAGCAGGAAGAGTGTGGACAGCATTGGTAACTGGCATCTAGAGCTGGGTACTGGGCAGGCAGCAGCAGTAACAGCATGAGGAGGAGGCAGTGGGCCCTGAGACGAAGCAAGCACAGCATTAGAGGTTGAGGCCATCACCTATATGGACAGTGTAGAAGCTGTAGCTTTTGGGGACATGAATGGATGAACGAGATTCCAATCTGTCCCTATCTACTATGTGAACCACATGAAAGGGAACGGGCTTTGTGGAATCAGCGGGGAAAGAAGACCATGTTGAGCTTGAGTCTAGTCTGGCATTTAGAGCTGGGTACTGGGTAGTGGGCAGGCGGCAGCCTCCTTTTTCTTTAATAGATAAACTGCAATGATTTAAAATTAGTACTTATTCAAATACTGCTGTGATGACAATGTCCTACAGCATACACTAAAAAATTATTTGTTGTTATAATTGGAAGTGTCAGGATGGTAAGTAACTTTTCTTTGTGAACATTAGATTAGTTTTGGTCTGAGTCAAATATTACTCTAAATGTTGAACTATTACAACATAGAGCTCAAGTCCAAGTTAAATATTTTGGGGAGAGGGGAATTTATATCTCAAAAATGAAAAGAAAATCAGACTCTGCAACAAGCTGGGTACCTTTCTGGATAGGAAAGGGGGCAAAAATCATGTGTGTCCTGTACCCTATTCATAGAAGGTCCTCTGGAATGTGATTTTAAAGGGGATTAAAACATAGCCCTTTTTCCTTTTAGCAGAAAACAGACCCCAACCTGCCCTCAATACTGGCAAGAACCATTGTTGGGGGAGGAGACCCTCCCCCACAACCTAAACCCTGTGTTTTGGGAGTCTGTGTGTAGGGGCTTATTTGGAATCTGGAAGCTTCCTTTAAAGGCCTTCCCATGTATCTGCCCCTCATCCTGGGAAATAAACACAAGGGTACATTGGGATGAGCTGTTCTCGCTTACCAAAAGTGTTAGCAAGAATGGCTGGTGTAAATTCACCAATCGAGTTTGAATTTTATTTAAAAAAAAATTCAAAACCAACAAAGCAAAAAAAATGGGCTGTGCTGATCAATGAATGAAGCGCCTGCTGCATTAATTGATCAGCTCTGTGTGCAATACGCGGCACTAGAGCTTAAATGGGGACAAGTCTCCCCATTCAAAACCTCTAGTGCTCCCTGATTGGCTTAGGAAAGCAGAGAGAGAGAGAGCACTAGAGCTTTTGAATGGGGAGACTTGTCCCCATTTAACCTCTAGTGCCAGGGATCGCACACAGGATTCCCAGGGCTGCATATGAATGATGGCAGCCCTGAGAATCCACTGCAATCCTGGGGCACTAGAGGTTAATGAACCTATAGTGCCCAGGGATCACAATGAAACAGCAGATGAACTCTCAATGGAGTTTCTCCATAAGAGTTAATCTGCAGTTCAGTTATCACGGTCACCGGGCTGATATGTACAGCCCGGTGACCGTGGGAACTTTACCAGTGCCTCCAATCAGTTGTGACTGCATGCGAACTCCTAATGGAGTTTCTCCATTGAGAGTTCATCTGCAGTTCCACTGGAATCTCCGGGCACTAGAGGTTATTTAACCTCTAGTGCCGGGGATCGCAAACAGGAGGATTCCCAGGGCTGCAAGAATGAATGCAGCCCTGAGAATCCTCCTGTAATGATTTCCTCAATCTTCCAATGGTTTCCAGCAATCTGTTAACCGAAATTTTGCGGACCCATCAGAAGTTCGATGTCAAAAACAAGGCTGGATTCTCATAAGGCCACCCAGGCCATGGCCTAGGGTGCCATGGTAATGGGGGCTGGCATTTGCTTGACTCCCCTGTGCCACCAGCACCCTGTTCCCTCACACTTCCCCCTCTTGCCTGCATGACAACGTTGATCAAATTTATTTGCCTCCTGAAATTGTGCTTCTGGAGTGGGCATGTACAATGTCATCAGCAGTAGCACAGTGTGATAGCTGTGTGTGTGTAAAGGCATATTGTCATATTCTGCAGCCTAACAACCCACTTTGTTCAAGCCTTCATATCTCCTAAACTGTTAGTTGTAACAGATTAGGAGATATGAAGGGTACCCTCATAGCTATTAGTACTTAAAATTTGGGGTCAGAAATTTAAAGAATTCGGTATTTAAAGTAAGTGCGCAAACTAATGACTCTCTGGGGCCACTTACATAGCAAGGAACATTGGAGTGGGGCCCCTAAATTTACACCTACCAGCTCACAAAACTATAATTGTCATACTATACTAACCTGTCATTAGGACATACAGAAAACTTAACCATCATATCAACCACAGCCTTGTTACACATAACTGACTGCTTTCCTTCCTTCAACTCCAATACTTGGCCTACACATGACTGTCCGTTTCCTTTTCTTGAACCCTAATAGCTGGCTTAGACATAGCTGGCTGTTTATCTTCTTTGAACCCCAATTTCTCAGGAATGAGGAGATGTAAGTACCTGAGGATAAAGTGGTAAGGATATGGTCCCCTTGGCTGTCACATAAATTGCATTTCTCTGGAAGTATTTATTGCAGAGCTATTGGGGTTCAAAAGAGGTTAGTGACTACCTAAATCCTAAGTATTGTATAGTGTATGTAAATTTTATCTTTTGATTCAGAAATGGTGAGCAGGAAACAATATTTGTCAGGCCAGCACTGTATGATAGCTTTAGTTTTGTATGTTTGATTTATGCTGCCTGGAGGGGAGGGGGGTTGGCACAAGCTTCTGGACCAGGGGAGAAACAAGTAGTAATCTGGTCCTGGTCAGAAGACATGTCACTCAATCTCAAGCCTCAAGCATGTGCAGTGAGAGATTGTTATCAAGAACCCGAAAGAAAGAATATGGCAGTGTGGGACAATAGGAGTACCCAGAAAGAAGACTGAACCCAAAACAGCATAGTATTCGCTGGATGTGGTAAGTATACTAAACAAAGGCTTTCGACAAGAAAAGGTAAGATTTGTTTTTAATGTGCACTGGAGCCCTATTTTACATTTTATGCCTGTAATTCTTAGGCATAACTCATTGAAAAATGTCCAATATTTAATAAATTTAATAATAAACTTTAAATAAACACAAAAATCTGTTAAAACAAGGGTGCATAAATAAATCAAAAATACGGAAACTCGTAATATAACTGTACAGTAGCATATATATATATATATATATATATATATTTATATATTTATTTATATATATATATATATATATATTTATAATGATTACTTTTTTTGGATTCAATACAGTTATTTTGTATTCCGGCCAAAATAATTCAAAATTCCCGCCACTCTCCCTCGCACGCACTGACGCAAGGATCGATGTCACTGGGAACTCCTGGGGAAAGTCAGCTCACTCGCCAGGGGACAGATTGAAGAAGAGGACATGGATGAAATCAGACGGGCAGGAAACTGGAGGACGCCGCTGGGACCAGGTAAGTCTTTATTTTTTATGTTTAACCTCAGGAGGGTAACCTGCACTTGCACCTAGCTTCAGCAAAAAAAATAACCCATACCCTCACCTTTTGTCTGTGGGTTGTGTAAGCTGGGTTGCCAGTGTCCATCAGGTCAAGAAGATTGTGGCTCATGTTGACAAACTTTGCTATCCACAATTAAAGTCTACTTTAATTGTGACACACCTCGGCTCTTCAGAGAACTTGCTAACTGGCTATATCATCTGCTCTCCCGTGGATTGGAAGAGCTCTCTGCACTCCCTGGGGACCGAGCTGGAAGTCCAGTCTGGCAGCAGTGTGCAGTGACCCGAATGCTGCCACAGGATTTTAATGGGGACAGAAAACCCCGCAGGCTCTGTTTTAACTTTAGAGAAAAGGACACAGCTGATCCTGGGACCCTGGAAAAGGGCTGGAGGGATGAGTGCTGGCTACTCTCCCCTTACCCTGTGGCACAATAGCAGTGTTTAAGAGTTTTGAGCACCATCTGTGAGTCCCTGTACTATTTTCTGTGGCTGTAAATTGAAAGTTATTAAAACCTGCAACTGTGTCCTATACCTGGCAGAGTTGTTTTTCATAGCAACATTTTCACTATGGATAAATACATGGGAACACACTCATCTGCACTACTTCACAAGCAACAATCCAAAAAAAAAAAAAAGGTTCTCAGAAATCTAGCGCGACTTCCCTAGAGTTCTTTCCGCCTTCACCGGAATTAATGCCTATGCAACACTCGCAGGACTTATCCACCAGTGATTTAGAGGCCTCAATATCTTCCTCAGTACCAAGTGCCACAGCAGCAGAGGTGATAACGTTTCTTACACCTTATTTTGACAAAAAGTTCTCTACCCTACAGAATACAGTTAGGTCCATAAATATTTGGACAGAGACAACTTTTTTCTAATTTTGGTTCTGTACATTACCACAATTAATTTTACATGAAACAACTCAGATGCAGATGAACTGCAGACTTTCAACTTTAATTCAGTGGTTTGAACAAAAGATTGCATAAAAACGTGAGGAACTTAAGACTTTTTTTTTACACAGGCCCTATCTTTTCAGGGGCTAAAAAGTAATTGGACAAATTAAAATTTCAGCTTTAATTCAGTGGGTTTAACAAGAAGATTACAAAAAAATGCTTTTTTTTTTTACACAATCACTTCATTTCAGGAGCTCAAAAGTAATTGGACATTTGACTCAAAGGCTATTTCAAGGGCTGGTGTGGGCAATTCCTTTGTTATGTAATTATCAATTAGGCAGAAAAAAGGCCTGGGGTTGATTTGAGGGGGTAGGGGGTGCTTGTATGTAAAAGATTTTGCTGTGAACAGACAACATGTGGACAAAGGAGCTCTCTGTGCAGGTGAAACAAGCCATTCCTAAGCTGCAAAAACAGAAAAAAAATCAGAGAAATTTCTACAATATTAGTGGCAAAATTTACAGTTTAGTACATCATGAGAAAGAAACAAAGCACTAGTCAACTCAGCAACACCAAAAGACCTGGACATCCACGGAAGACAACAGTGGTGGATGATCGCAGAATCATTTCTATGGTGAAGAGAAACCCCTTCACAACAGCCAACCAAGTGAACAACACTTTACACGAAGTAGGCATATCGATATCCAAGTCTACCATAAAGAAAAGACTGCATGAAAGTAAATACAGAGGGTGCACTGCAAGGTGCAAGCCACTCATAAGCATCAAGAATATAAAGACTAGGACTTTGCTTGAAAACATCTAAAAAAGCCAGCACAGTTCTAGAAAAATATTCTATAGACAGATGAAACCAAGGTCAACCTTTACCACAATGATGGCAAGAAAAAAGTATGGAGAAGGCATGGAACAGCTCATGATCCAAAGCATACCACATCATCTGTAAAACATAGTGGAGGCAGTGTGATGGCTTGGGCATGCATGGCTGCTAGTGGGACTGGGACACTAGTGTTTATTGATGATGTGACACAGGACAGAAGCAGCCAAATGAATTCGGAGGTGTTCAGAGACATACTATCCGCTCAAATCAAGCTAAATGCAGTCACATTGATTGGGAGGTGTTTCATAATACAGATGGACAATGACCCAAAACATACAGCCAAAGCAAACGTCGGACAGAAAGACCCACAAACAAACAGCAACAAAAATCAGCTGCAGTTAAGGCCTGGCAGAGCATTAAAAAGGAGGAAACCCAGCATCTGGTGATGTCCATGAGTTGAACACTACAGGCTGTCATTGTCAGCAAAAGGGCTTTCAACCAAGTATTAAAAAATGAATATTTTATTTCCAGCTTTTTAATTTGTCCAATTACTTTTGAGCCCCTGAAATGAAGTGATTGTGTAAAAAAAAGGTTTAGTTCCCCACATTTTTATGCAAACTTGTTTCATTTAAAATTAGTTGTGGTAATGTACAGAACCAAAATTAGAAAAAAAATTGTCTCTGTCCAAATATTTATGGACCTAACTGTACATTTGAAATGGCACTGGCAACATTTTCTTCTAGCACTGCACGTATAGCTGGAATTGAAACAGGGTAAGCGACCTTGAAGGCAATGCCCTGGAAACACAAGGCAAACTTTCTACCCAAGTAACACTGATTTCCTCTCTAGAAAAAAAAATGGAAGACCTGGAGAATAAAAATAATCGTTCAAATCTAAGTATCATTTGCATTCCAGAATCTTGGAAAGATCATGATCTGATTAAATATATTACAGTGGATATGCCACTGGCACTCAACCTTACACCCCTTACCTTATGAGCTTTGGAACAAGTTATTTAGGTAGGCCCAGAAAGTCCTACATGAAATCAGAGGCCTAGACCAGTGATCGCTAAATTTTTTCATGCAATGGATAAAGAATTGTTACTATCAGTGTACCGGAAACAACGAGATCTGAAAGTAGGTGAAGACAAACTTTTATTGTTCCAGGACTTTTCACCATCAGTGGCTAAGAGACGCAAACAATTCGTTCCAGCTTGTCGTCTTCTTGCAGAGAAAGGTATACGTTTTTCTTTACTGTATCCGGCAAAGCTAAAGTTTATGTGGAAAGGAGAAAATAAGCTGTTTAAATAAGCTGTTTATTAATCCACCACTCGCGATGAATTTCATCAACCAGAATATTTGCGCCTCTCAGGATGAGTAAGATCTATCAAGGACACAAGATATTTATATTTTGTAGTCCCTTTCTATTGTTATTTTTCTTTTTCAAATTCATGGCTGTTATTGATTACCTTGGAATGATGGAGTTGACTCTAAGAATGACTATAATTAGTATGATTCGTATTTGTTTAACTGTGTTTTACTTGCTACATTTATCTTCAGTGTAGTTTAACACTGAGACAAATGAGAATTTTGACCTAACCTGTTATGGAAACCACTCTACTGCCTGGAACAGAAGTCAGGGGGTTGAATTTACAAATCTAAAACAGAGGAGTTGGAGTATAAGAAAATGTTTCACATGTGCGGATAGTGTTTTTCAGGCAGTTGCTTTCATTGGAGGTACAGACATAGTAATTTTGTTGTACATGAACAGAATGTTTACTGTTTTGCTATTGTACCTGAGTGACCCTTACTGGCTGGGATTGGGGAAACTCCTCATTTGTTTGGGGTGGTCAATGACATCCCTTTTTTCTGCTTCTTCTCGTATAGTGGTTAACCCCCAGACTAAATTACGCTTAGTATCTTGGGATGTTGTGGGTTTAAATAGTCCCCAAAAGTACAAAAAAGTATTGGTACACTTAAAATGCAAAAAAACAGACCTTGTCTTCCTGCAGGAAACTCACTGGAAAACAGGTGACACTGCAGTCCTACGTGATTCTTGGATAGGGGAAACAAAAGCTACCACCTATGTTACCAAGAAAAGAGGTGTGGCGATCCTCTTAAATAAAAATCTTCCTTATAAGATTAATTCTACGGTTATAGATGAGGAGAGTAGATATGTGGTGGTGGTGGTGATGGTGGAATTGGCGGGTCAGAAGTACTCATTGTGTTCCATTTATGCCCCTCAGGGAATTCAAATTCATTTTATGCCCATACACAAACATTTTTAGAAGAAAATTACCCCAATTTGATAGTGGCAGGCGATTTTAATGGCATAATAGATCCTGTTCTAGATTGCTTTAGCTTGGCCCAAGGTTCCCCGGGGGCTGCTTTAATAGGAATTCAGCGTTTATTAACCCAGGCAACCTTGGTTGATGCCTGGAGGCTTCTTAACCCTGGCGAAAAGCTCTACCAGCTATTCCAAGGCTCACATGTCCTTCTCAAGGATCACCTATATACTAATTGAATCCCTTTTCTCGAAATTTTCTGAGGCATCAATGGCGGATTTTACTATATCCGACCATGCCCCCATAGTGCTGGTCTTAGACCTCCCCCAGTGTGTGCATAGGATATTTCAATGGAAATTCCCGACATCACTGATAGGATCTCCAGAATTTTCAAATTATATAAAAACCTATTGGGCTAATAGTCTTGATAATAACATGGAGCATTGGGACACGCCAATTCTGCTCTGGTGCACTCTGAAAGCGGTCATGAGAGGCCATCTCATGGACTATACTAATGGAAATTTTTGTTTACGCCTTTACTGACTCGGACTGTATTTCAATACTAGAATTGTTCAAATACTCCACATGGTATATTACCAATATATCGGGATGATAGTGTGATCATTTATTGTTCCTGTGATGTTACTAATAATACTGGAATTTTGAGTGTTTCCTTTTTGTTTCCCCTGTTTGCCCTATCCCCTATATTTTTGTTTTCTTTTTGGTTACAGTTATAAAGTTGTATTTGTATGTGTATAAAAATTAATAAACACAGTTTAAAAAAAAATAAAATAAATAATAATAAAAAAAAAAGTTTGTTTGACAATAAAAGTAAAAAGGTTATATCCTGTGAAAGGAATTATGAGCAGTTTTCAAGCTTCATACCTGCCTGAAAAAAAACACAAAATTACAGTAGGTGACAGTTATTTTTATTATTATTATGACTATTATTATTATTAATAATAATAATAATAATAATGAAAAGGATTTATATAGCACCAACATATTACGCAGCGCTGTACATTAAATAGAGGTTGCAAATGACAGAGAGATACAGACAGTGACACAAGAGGAAGAGAGGACCCTGCCCCTAAGAGCTTACAATTTAGGAAGTTATGGCAAAACTGCTGCTGGATGTCATAATGAGTGTCCAAACAACCATGTAGTAATAGACCCATTTGGTTCTGTTGCAAGCTTTTATTACAAGCGGTTTTGGGTGGTATTAGGTACTGCTTGTAATAAATGCTAATGTGAACAAGGTTCAGAAGGGTGGATAAACCTCCTCCATTTAATGGCTCCTGCTGACAGTAAACTAATTTTCCACAGTCCATTGTGTACCAGTTGTTCAGAGAATGAAAAAAAAGGTATTTTTAAAAAAAATAAAAAATAAATAACTCATCAAGAACCAACATCAACCTAGCACGTGGCGTAGCCCACACTGAATTTCTGTTTCTGTGGCTATAGAAATTTGATCAAAATGAGATTGTTTTAACAACTTTTCACTAATGTTTATCTAACATTAGCCAAAATGTTAGAGAAAAAACAAAAAAGAATAATATCACATAGAGACTGAATTGATTTATTTAGCCTATGTTAACATGAATTCATATACACTGACTCTACTTTGTAATCATCCTAAAGGGTTAAGCATAATCCCCCAATGGTCTAAGCCTGCTTAGACCCTGCCAACAAGTCAGGCACTCTCACTATTGTTGTGACATGCAGTTTCTTACAGGCAGGAGGAAAGAATTTCACCCAGAAATCATTTTCAGAAGCAGAGCAGATATTTTCCAGCTGAACTTCAAGGAGAACAGAGATGAAGAAAATGCTTATGTGGTACACTGTACTCCTTGCCCTGCCTTTCATACAGACTGCACCCCCTGCACAGAAAGAAGCAGTGTATGATTATGATGTGAATGATATGTATGAAGGCTTGCTTTTCAAACAACACTTTGAACAATACTCCAAGGATGCAGCAGAAAATGAGGTACCTGTATGTATGTATTTGTGTCATCAGTGTACAG
This sequence comes from Pyxicephalus adspersus, assembly GCF_032062135.1. Classification (NCBI taxonomy): domain Eukaryota; kingdom Metazoa; phylum Chordata; class Amphibia; order Anura; family Pyxicephalidae; genus Pyxicephalus; species Pyxicephalus adspersus. The sequence continues at coordinate 74,848,475 of NC_092865.1, read as the reverse complement.
TGCAATAGTATGCAAACTTCATGATTTCTCAGATGGAGAAGCAATGCATGCTAAAAACTGAAAAAAGTCTGTGGTCTGCATTTAACAACTGTAGTTCACCTTTTTAGCTGTAGTTACATTGGTTATTTATAATAAAATAGGGTTCCCTCCTTTTTGGGATATTTAAAGCATACATTTAGTACTAGCAATAGCATATATTATCCAAAAATACTGCACATCTGTGTGACCAAAATTAAAATTTTCTTTGAGTTATCTGATACATTATATAATCCAGTCTATTCTAACAGCATATTACACATATGCTGTTAGAATAGACTGGATTTTACAAACTTACCTAAAAAATAACATCATAAATATTTATGGAATAAAAAATAGAAGCTGATAATTCTAACAAATGTTGCATTGTAAAAATGGCAGTTGATAGATATGCAGCCCACAGAATTTCTATTGTTTTAAATAATCATGAGTAAATGAATCTTAATGCTGCAAAAAAATGTTTATATCAGCTAGGCTGGGCCTCTGGAACGAAAACATCACAAAAGCTAAATCACGAGAATCTCTTAAACCTCTGGGTGTGGTAGTTATATGGAGCATACTTGGAGTTAAACCTCATGGACCCAGGATGATAAAGTTACCTCATTATGCAGCTACACAATGAGACAATTCTCACAATTGACATGCTGCAATTAGTTATAGTCAATATTTCACATTTAAACCTTTTCAAAGGTATTTTAGAATACTACTTTTGTAACTTGGAATCAGGGTCTCTTCTACTAAACCAGTCATGATGATCATATTGATATACATTATTTTACAAATACTACTAGTTTAAAATATGATTTTAATTTTTATGAATGCCAAGTCATTTGAGATTTTACATGTGCCTAAAAACAATCTACAGCAAAGTCAAGCTGGGGCACTCCCACCGTCTCCATTGATGGCCCACTAACTATAGTGATTTCATTCTCCAAATGCAAGGGATGGGAGGAGGACTTACTAGGCTTTGACTTTCTAAATTTGAGCTTTATGCAGACTTTGGGGTTCCAGGAATGCTCAAGAACATTTTTCAAAAGCATGTACATGCATCCTTAAATTATTGATGTCATTACCAGGTCACTTGTACACAATGCATACTATGTAAAGGAGGAAGCAATGTACTAACCTTTCTGGTGCCCTAAATGTTGAAACACCGCTCCTTGCTTCTCTCCCTGGCTACTTCAGGTATTCAACACTCTAAGGTGGGTTGGTTAGCTGCTGCCCCTGTTGATACTGGGTTTCCTTTTACAGGACGGGGGGCACATGTAGTATACAATCAGAAATGTGAAATATCTGTAAATAGGTGGGAGGAACAGCATATTTTAACATTGGCTGACAGAAAGGTAAGCATATTGCCTCATCTTTCAAAGGGTGTACATTTAGAACCAGTAACTTTGTTATGACAGGGTCATTTTTTTGTCCTCATAACAACACACAAACGGTTAGGGACCTTATAATACTTTATTTTCAGGTGCAGGCAGATTTCCCCAGGAGAAAAGCACCTCAATAACCTTATCAGTATGTGTTCTGTATCACTGTGTGACCTGGTAAACTGTAGCCAGAGCTTTGCTGCTTCTAGTATCTATAGTCTGCATTTCTTTATGACAGTGGGCTGTTATAAATTGGTCACTTTTCTGTGACTTTGGTAGCTAAGTCTGAATCCTTTTCTACTTTTACAGTTTGCACAATTTAAAAGGAAAATTATTTTTTTGATTTAGAGAACATGCAGAAAATGTAGTTTGTCACCTTTTGAACACCCTCCCCAAAAGAGAAAACATTTGCACAACATTTTGCACATGCTCTTTTATGCATTGTGAAAGTTTGAAAAATTCTGCACATGGAGATATATCTAGGTGACACATTGCAGAAATCTACCATATTCATTTAAGTTTTGTGTGTGCTTAACTTAGAAGTAGCAAAGTTTGTGCAGTTCTGCACAATGATTTTTCTGTAGGCACCATGTTAAAAAAATAAAACAATTCTGCCTCTGTGCCAGTGTGGCTGAAACTGTGGGATTCCTAAGACATTTTATGGTCTTTACATGACATTTTTGTGTTGGTTGCTTTAGTGGCTGAAAAATTGGGGTTAGTAAGCCTAAAAGGTTTTTTTTTAAGGTGTTCACTAAGAAAAGTAAACAAATGGCAACAGTTGCCTGATGGACGAGTTTTAAGAGAGCTCATCCCTCATGGGGAAAAGGAACGGTCAGGATTCAAGATACAGTAAGGTCTTACATAAATTAAGTTAAGGGAAGGCATTTCATGAATTATCCCCTTTTGCTTTTGAGGGAATACCATACCATACAAGTTCCCAGGAGGTTGATAGGCCCTAGACAGAGGATTGTTAAAGGTGAATTTCATTTAAAAAGGTGATCCCTCATTTGATCGTGACTTCTTGTTTCCCAGGACACTCTTAGACACTCCTTATTACTTAGAAGGCGCAGTAATTATCACTTCATTTCAGGGGCTCAAAAGTAATTGGACAATTGACTCAAAGGCTATTTCATGGGCTGGTGTTGGCAATTCCTTCGTTATGTCATTGTCAATTAAGCAGATAAAAGGCCTGGAGTTAATTTGAGGGGGGTACTTGTATGTGGAAGATTTTGCTGTGAACAGACAACATGCGGTCAAAGGAGCTCTCCATGCATGGGAATCAAGCCATCCTTAAGCTGCAAAAACAGAAAATTCAGTGAACTGAGAAATGCCAAAGACCTGGACCTCCATGGAAGACAACACTCTCCAGGATGTAGGCATATTGATATCCAAGTCTACCATAAAGAAAAGACTGCGTGAATGTAAATACAGAGGGTGCACTGCAAGGTGCAAGCCACTCATAAGCCTCAAGAATAGAAAGGCTACATTGGACTTTGCTAAAAAAAAAATCTAAAAAAGGCAGCACAGTTCTGGAAAAACATTCTTTGGACAGATGAAGCCAAGATAAACCTTTAACAGAATGATGGCAAGAAAAAAGTATGGAGAAGGCAAGAACAGCTCATGATCCAAAGCATACTACATGATCTGTAAAACATGGCGGAGGCAGTGTGATGGCTTGGGTGTGCATGGCCATGGCAAGTGCCAGTGGCACTGGAACACTAGTGTTTATTGATAATGTGACACAAGACAGAAGCAGCCGAATGAATTCTGAGGTGTTCAGAGACATACTGTCTGCTCAAATACAGCTAAATGCAGTCACATTGATTGGGGGGTGTTTCATAATACAGATGGACAATGACCCAAAACATACATTCAAAGCAACCCAGGAGTTTATTAAAGCAAAGAAGTGGAATATTCTTGAATGGCCAAGTCAGTCACTTGATCTGAACCCAATTGAGCATGCAATTAACTTGTTGAAGACTAAACTTCGGACAGAAAGGCCCACAAACAAACAGCAACTGAAAGCAGCTGCAGTAAAGGCCTGGCAGAGCATTAAAAAGTAGGAAACCCAGCATCTGGTGATGTCCATGAGTTGAAGACTACAGGCTGTCATTGCCAGCAAAGGGTTTTCAACCAAGTATTAGAAATGAACATTTTATTTTCAGCTTTTTATTTTGTCCAATTACTTTTGAGCCCCTGAAATGAAGCGATTGTGTAAAAAAAGGCTTTAGTTCCTCACATATTTATGCAATCTTTTTGTTCAATCCACTGAATTAAAGCTGAAAGTCTGCAGTTCAACTGCAACTGAGTTGTTTCATTTAAAATTAACTGTGGTAATGTACAGAACCAAAATTAGAAAAAGTTGTATGTCCAAATATTTATGGACCCAACTGTATATCCTCCTTGGAAGTCTGGCTGGAGGAGGCCCAAACCAAAGTCAATGATGTGGAAAATCCTTTATGGCTTTAAATGTTTTGCATGTAAAGAGTTCCTGAATCCATTAAGGATGTAAAAAGTTTGCTTAAAGCTTTATGAAAACTCCAGGACTATGTTGACTTGCATTTAGATATGGACCACATTCATGAAGAAAATTTCCCTCTTGACCGCCTTAGGATGTAATTGTTCAACTACACTTTTACAGCACCAGAGAGGCCATCATGGAAGCTATTGCAGACAATCCAAACTTTAAAATAGCAGGCCATCCAATCTAAATTGTTCAGAACATCTCTTTGATTTCTATACAGAAAAGGAGAGCAATTTAACCACTTCTACTGCAACATCTGATTGCTCATATTGTTAAACGCCATTGGACATTCCCTTTCAGACTCAAGTTTCATTACAAAGCCAAATCTCATTTTATAAAATAGGCTTGATTTCTCGTATACAATCATCAACCTCTTTACAACCCAAGCGACAAACTTTACCATCTAAACAACCAAGTTCCATCTGGATATTTTAGAGCCGGTGGTTGGAACTTTGATGGTTATGGGTGATTTCAATTTAATCCTTGATCAATTTTTGCATAACTCGGGTCTTATCTATTATAAACACCCTCCTAAACGACTGACAATATACCTACTTTGACCTGGTGGATGTGTGTCAGGAGCCTAACCCATGTTTTAGGGATTATATTTATTAATCAGCAGTGCACCCACAATATTCTAGGACAGACCATTTTTTTCTTCTTACCTCTTTTGTCCCATTTCTTTGCTCAGTTCAGATCCTATCCACACTATGGCAATGACAATGATCCACTGTTCTTTCAGTTTAAATGTTTAGGGAGAAAAGCCCTTTGTATTCCACTGAATTATTCATAATAAATGATGAGAAGATTAGTCAGGATATGTCTCACCAAATTAACAAGTATTGTATTATTAATATTATTAAATTCTATTTTTAAAGCACCTATAAATAGGGCTTGCAACTGACAGACAGTCAATCAACACATTTGTTTAGCTGAAAAAAAGAAAATTGAAAGGAATAAATATCTTTTCTATCTATTGAATCCTAAACTGTTATAGACCTTGCATAGAACTTCTCTGCAGTAAGCACTGCCTGTCTAACACTTCTGAAAATTATTTGTGGTGGTCTAGGCATGTTTCCAATAGAGTGAATAATTTGGCTAAATTCTAGGGTCAAAATTAAATGAAAATCATATTAGCTGATGGAAGACTTACCTAAAATCTGATTTTAATTCTGTACATGTTGGATAAATATAACAGCCCCTTATACGATCCTACTTCCCCTCCTTTATCCTACATCTGCTATGGATACTTTGCTTATGGGTCTTAGTCAAAGAGTTTTCAAAGGAATAAAACTGTAGGGCCAATAACTACCTTAAATATACTGGGGGATCCCCTGGTTAAATGTTTAAAAATTTTTTAGAAAACAAACATTATTCCTATGGATGATGAAAACCTTCATTATTTTTTAAACCTATTATTTAAACTAGGACAGAGGGGGTCTACAAACAAACATTGGATTATGCAGTACTAGTTGTACTGAAAAACAAAACGATTTAGCAAACAATGCTGATAAATGCAGCAATGGTTTAAAGAGCCTGTTCACTAAAGCTAGAAGTCTAGCAAACAAAAAGGAGGGGGTTGGAAGCCTTAATGAGTGAGAATTATGACTTAGTTGATATTGCTGAATCCTGTCTTTGTTCTTCACATGACTGGGCTGTCAATATTCCTGGGTATACTCTTTCGTAAAGACATAGTCAAACAAAAGGGTAGTGGTGTCTGTCTGTATGTGAGAAGTGATCTGAAAGTGAAAGAAGACATTGTTGATAGAGCAAGTGAAGAGGTTGAGACTAGTGTTGGTCAAATAGCTCACTATTCGATTCGACTGCTATTCGGTCGAATAATGCATAATTATTCGGGTGATCGACCGTCGAATTCAAACTCCAAGTCAATGTAGGAAAATTTGGGTTGCTTTTCGGGACGGTAAAGAGCTTCTACAGCCTATAAATACATTTTAAAAGACATGTCAAGACTCCCCCAACTCTGCACAACACTGTACAAGTAAAATAAAAAATAAGGCTGCAAGCAAGGCCTTTATATGGGGTAGTCAAGGGAACATGCCGGATTTTATACGGTCTCCGAGTAGAGGCAGAGAGGGACATGAGGGGCTTCCTCTGGTCCAAAAATTAGCCACCAGGTTTCACCGCTCCGTTACAAGCCATACACAGGCTTCAGAGTACAGGCAGACGTTTCTGAGGGGGGTCTTTCAGTCAAGAAATTAGTCAGCTACACAGCTCTGTTATAAGTTACAAGTGACAGGTGGCATAAGCATGAGGAGGAGGCGGTGGGCACTGAGATGGAGCGGGGACCTCATTGGTAACTGGCATCTAGAGTAGGGTACTGGGCAGGTGGCAGCATCAGTATTAGCAGAAGAAGGAGGCGGTGGGCCCTGAGACGAAGTTTGTACGGCATTAGTAACTGGCATCTACAGTTGGGTACTGGGCAGGCGGCAGCATCAGTGAAAGCAGAAGGAGGAGGCGATGGGCCCTGAGAAGTGTGGATGGCATTGTTAACTGGCATCTAGAGCAGGGTACTGGGAGGAGGAGGCGGTGGGCCCTGAGACAGAGCAAGGACGGCATTAGTGGTTGAGGCCATCACCTATATGGACAGTGTAGAAGCTTTAGCTACTGGCGACATTACTGTGTAGGGGAATTTCTTTTCCTATCTGCTAGCTGTAACTTTCTAGAATGCGGCATGGACAGCCTTGTTAACTGGCTTCTACAGCTGGCTACTGGGTACTGGGCAGGCGGCCGCATCAGTGAAAGCAGGAGAAGGAGGCGGTGGGCCCTGAGAAGTGTGGATGGCATTGTTAACTGGCATTTAGAGCTGGGTACTGGGAGGAGGAGGCGGTGGGCCCTGAGACGGAGCAAGGACGGCATTAGTGGTTGAGGCCATCACCTATATAGACAGTGTACAAGCTGTAGCTAGTGGAGACATTGCTTTGTAGGGGAATTTCTTTTCCTATCTGCTAGCTGTAACTTTCTAGAATGCGGCATGGACAGCCTTGTTAACTGGCTTCTACAGCTGGCTACTGGGTACTGGGCAGGCGGCAGCATCAGTGAAAGCAGGAGAAGGAGGCGGTGGGCCCTGAGAAGTGTGGATGGCATTGTTAACTGGCATTTAGAGCTGGGTACTGGGAGGAGGAGGGTGTGGGCCCTGAGACGGGCAAGGACGGCATTAGTGGTTGAGGCCATCACCTATATGGACAGTGTACAAGCTGTAGCTAGTGGAGACATTGGTTTGTAGGGGACTGCCTTTTCCTATCTGCTAGCTGTAACTTTCTAAAATGCAGTATGGACAGCCTTGTTAACTGGCATCTACAGCTGGGTACTGGGTACTGGGCAGGGCGGCAGCAGTAACAGCAGGAGGAAGAGGTGGTGGGCTCTGGAACAAAGTGTGGACGGCATTAGTAACTGGCATCTAGAGTAGGGTACCCGGGAAGGTGGCAGCATCAGTTACAGCAGAGAAAGGAGACAGTGGGCCCTGAGACGAAGTTTGGACGGCATTAGTACTGGCATCTAGAGTTGGGTACTGGGCAGGCGGCAGCATCAGTGAAAGCAAGAGGAGGAGGCGGTGGGCCCTGAAAAGTGTGGATGGCATTGTTAACTGGCATCCAGAGCTGGGTACTGGGAGGAGGAGGCAGTGAGCCCTGAGACGGAGCAAGGACTGGGTACTGGGCAGGCGGCAGCAGTAACAGCAGGAGGAAGAGGTGGTGGGCTCTGGAACAAAGTGTGGACTGCATTAGTAACTGGCATCAACAGTCAGGTACTGGGCAGGTGGCAGCATCATTTACAGCAGGAGGAGGAGGCGGTGGGCTCTGAGAGGGAGTGTGGACGCCATTAGCATCTGGAATCTAGAGTTTTGTACTAGGCAGGCGGCAGCATCATTTACAGCAGGAGGAGGAGGAGGTGGTGGGCTCTGAGACGGAGCGTGGACGGCATTAGTATCTGGCATCTAAAGTCAGGTACTGGGCAGGCGGCAACATCATTTACAGCAGGAGGAGGAGGCAGTGGGCTCTGAGATGGAGTGTGGATGGCATTAGTATCTGGCATCTACAGTCAGGTACTGGGCAGGTGGCAGCATCAGTTACAGCAGGAGGAAGAGGCGGTGGGCTCTGAGACGGAGCGTGGACGGCATTATTATCTGGCATGTAAAGTCAGGTACTGGGCAGGCAGCAGCATCATTGACAGCTGGAGGAGGAGGCAGTGGGCTCTGAGACTGAGTGTGGACGGCATTAGGATTTGGCATCCAGAGTTTTGTATTGGGCAGGCGGCAGCATCAGTTACAGCAGGAGGAGGTGGTGGGCTCTGAGACGGAGAGTGGACGGCATTAGGATCTTACATCCAGAGTTTGGTACTGGGCAGGCGGCAGCATCATTTACAGCAGGAGGAGGAGGAGGTGGTGGGTTCTGAGACGGAGCGTGGACGGCATTAGTATCTGGCATCCAAAGTCAGGTACTGGGCAGGTGGCAGCATCATTTACAGTAAGAGGAGGAGACAGTGGGGTCTGGGACGGAGTGTGGACGGCAATAGGATCTGGCATCTAGAGTTTTGTACTGGGCAGGCGGCAGCATCATTTACAGCAGGAGGAGGAGGAGGTGGTGGGCTCTGAGATGGAGTGTGGACGGCATTAGTATCTGGCATCTAGAGTTTTGTACTGGGCAGGTGGCAGCATCATTTACAGCAAGAGGAGGAGGTGGTGGGCTCTGAGACGGAGTGTTTATGGCATTAGTATCTTGCATCTAGAGTTGGGTACTGGGAAGGCGGCAGCAGTAACAGGCAGTAGGAGGCGGTGGGCCCTGTGACGGAGTGTGGACCGCATTGGAGGTTGAGGCCATCACCTCTATGGACAGTGTAGAAGCTGTAGCTAATTGAGACATGAATGGATTAACAAAAATCACACTTTCCATACCTACTATCTAGTGAAACCACATTAAAGGGAACGGACTTGGTGGAATACGTGGGGAAATACATACATTTTTTATCATTTGTGGATATCTAGCAAGTGCTATCACAGTTAAAAATCTGTATTTGTTTCACATAAATTCATACATTTTTATGGGTTTTAGGATACATACCAAGTGCTATCAGGATAAAATATCTGTATTTTTTTTTTATGGCCTTTAAGATAGATACCAACTACCAAGTGCTATCAGATTTAAATATCTGTATTGTTTGTAGAGTAATACATCAATTTGTATTGCTTTAGGGGTATATAGCAAATTGAGATCAGAACTAAAGATCTGTATTTTCTGTAGAGAAATATAGAATTTTTTTAAGGTCTTTTGGATCGATACCAAGTGCTATCAGAATTAAATATCTAGATTTTTGGTAAAGAAATATAGAATTTTTTATGGCTCTGGAGATATATAGCAAATTGGGATCAGAATGAAATATCTCTACCCACAGCTGAGGTAATTCTGGACCCACACTCCCGTGGGTCGAACAGCAGGACAGGGTTGTCCTTCTCCTCCTCCGTCTGGTCTTTTCATCCACGGAACATGTGTTTGGGTGGATGGATGCCATGTAACCTCAATATCCTCCTCTGCCCCTTCCTCCCTTTCTCCCATGCCTGCAATGTCCTCCTCATCCTCTTTCACCTCCTCCTCTTCCTGGATTTGTGGTGCACTATGCCTAGTAGGCACGCATGTCTGAGGTGATGTTTGAAACATCATCTCTTGATGCAGCGCCCGCTCTGTGTCGTGTCCAAGATCCACCATCATCTGTTCCAGCAGGCCTGGATGGTGTCAGGATGGGGATGGTGTCACTGACATAGGCCTAATCTCTGCTGATCATCCTGGTGGCCTCTTCTAAAGGTGACAATACAGTCCCCACACGCTGCAGCATGTAAAAGGTGGAATTCCAATGTATGGCCACATCACAAATTAACCGGTGCACTGGCAGGTTGAGATTTCACTGTAAATCCACCAATCTGGCACTGGCTGTGTACGACCGGTGGAAATGTGCTGACAACTTTCTGGCCTTCAGCAAAAGCGGCTGGAGGCCTGGGTAATTCCTAAGGAAGTGCTTCACTATCAGGTTCATTACTTGAGCCAGGCAAGGTATGTGTGTGAGTTTCCCACAACACTGGGCTGCCAGCAGATTGTCCCCGTTGTCACACACGACCTTGCCTGGTTGAAGTCTGTTAGGAGTTAGCCATATGTCCTCCTGCTCCCGCAAGGCACTTAGAATAGCTGAGCCCTTGTTGCTGAGGGAACCCAGGCTTCGCAACCTCAGGACTGCGTGGCAACGTCTGAATTGTGCACCAAAATAGCAAGCTGCAGGTTGGTGCTGGCGGTGAACAGATGCTGCCGAATGGGAGGTGCTGGGTCCCCACGGCAAAGTGTCCCTGGAGGAAGAGGTTGAGGCACAAGAGTCAAAGGAGGAGGTGGAAGTGGAGGTTCAGGAGGAGATTGCATGGCGATGTGCTCTGGGCAGAGGTAGGTATGCAGGCCTTGCTGCAGCTGCATCTTTCCATCCTACCAAAGCTACCCAGTGAGCTGTATAGGAAATATATCTTACCACTCCATGCTTGCTCGACCAACTGTCGGTTGTCAGGTGCACTTTGCCAGTGCTGCAGGGCCATGGACACATTGCTCTGCACGTGTTCATGCAAAGCAGGAACAAATTTTTCTGCAAAAAAATGTCGCTTAGGCATAACGTACTGTGGGTTCGCGCAGAGTCCACAAGCCGGTAGGGGAGGAGCTCTAACGCAATCAGCTGTGCAATTGCTGCATTGATTAGCTTTGTTTTGGGGTGGTTTGGGCCATATTTCCTCTTGCGCTCCAGCATCTGGGAGATAGAAAGTTGGGTGCTGCTAATGCTAACCACAGAACGATTGGACGATGGGGTAGAAGTTGTGGGGGATGGCAATGATGCCTGGTGCTGACTGCTAGCAATGCGACAAACAGCAGCCGATCTGCGTTGGAGCTCCTGCTCACGGCTGGTGGAGCCTGAAAAAGGTAATGCTGGACTACATGTCCCACTCAAATTGCTGGCAGCAGCACGGGTAACTTTGGTGGCAGAAGGAGGAAAGGAAGCGGAGGAAGATCGAGCAGGTTGAGCTTGCTTCTTGGGCGGAATTGGTTGCACAGAGCTCTGTGCTTTGACCAGGTTTTCCCCCCAGGTTACTGGGTGGTGGCTTTTTAAATGGGTGCTCATGCAACTTGTTCCAAGTTTGGATTTTTGCCTCGTTTCAATTGTTGAGCACACAGTTTACAGATGACCATAGTGTTTTCATCACTATGGACAATAAAAAATGCCCCCACTGGCGAACATCTAACTGGGCCGAAAGGTGCTCTGGAGCTGGTGCTCGTGGTGGCAGTCCGCCGTTGTTGAGGCATAGCTGTGGTGACAGCTTCCAACGATTTACGTCTATGACTTGCCTAACTGGTACTTGAAGAATGCAGAGTGTGGGCAGCTTTTACCCTCTTCCTCCCTCTCCCCCTTTGAGGGCGCTCTGAAACCTCCTCCTCTTCTTCTTCCTCCTCCTCTTCTTCTTGCCTATGATGATCTCCTTGTTCGCCATGTGTCGGATCAAGAACATCATCATCATCATCAGAAGAGATGTGCGCCGATATATATCTTTCTGTATATATGTGCCGAAAGGAAGCAGCATCCTTATGGAGCCAGTTTGAGTTGGCTCGTCTGGCTCAGAGTGTTGTGGTGAAAAGTAACTGGGGGGAAAGCCTGTGATGACTCTCTTCATCAGATGACTGAAACAAATGAGCATCTTCAAGGAATGCTTGTAGCTCCGCCTCTCCAACCCCTCGGTGGGACTCCTCTACATACTGCCGTACTCATGACTTTCCAGCTGCTGATGAAGAACTAGGAGGAACAGGTGTATCATGGACTGTTTGGGACACATGTAAGACCTGTGTCTTGGACTGGGATGAAGGGGGGTGGCAATAATGGATGCCCACCACCAACAGCAGCGCTTCTTGTTCTCGGGTCTGCAGCTAAAAACGAACTCATACTGCTTTGCTTGCCACCCCTGCCGACGCTGCCCTTTCCTCCTTGGCCAGACATTGTAGAAATGTTTTTCTTTTTGTGCCTTGACACCCTGCAAAATACTTTGTAGCTACTATGCTATATGTATATGTAAATTTGTACAGTAAGTGGATTTTTTTATTGGGGGGAGGGGGGGGTTGACACATAAAATGCAAGTGCGCTGTGTGTGTTGTATGCAGCACTTTGCTTCAGTGGTGACGCTTGTAATATGCAGCACAGTATACAAACTATATACTGCAGTATTCACTGCGTCTGTGTGTCTGTCTCTAAGTACAAGTGTTATACTGTGCACGCAGTCAGCAAGGGGACCCTGCCTCTGGCTGCGTATATGTAACACACTGACTGACTATTTGTCTATCTATCTAGCTATCTAGGTAACAGTGAAACACTCTACCTATCTGTGTACAGTAGATTTCAGGACTGCACCAATACAGTACAATCCAACAATCTATCTGACTAATAGTGTGAGTGTGACACAGTCTACGTAAAGCACTTTTTTTCACTTTGACAAAGCAAGCCAAGCAGCACAGAAAGGTTGTGATGCTAGCAGCAAATGTCTGTCAGGAGTGGTAAATGCAGGCAGGCCCTGGCCTTATGTAGGCCAATGGCTGCCTGTGTGGCATGCAGTGACAGACAGCCAATCGGCTGCCTGCCACAACAAACATAGAGGGGGCATCCCTGCTGTTATTGGAGAGCCCTAGGCATCATGGGGGAGGTCCCTAGGCATTGTGGGTGGGTTGAATTCAGGGCTTCGTATCCAGCAAAATTCGGGTCGGGTCCACCCTAATTCGAACGGTCATATTAGGGTCGAACGTTAGGACGACCCGAATTCAAACAACAACACTAGTTGAGACATTATGGGTGGAGTTGAATATGAGGATGCATAAAACACAATTAATTATTGGAGTCTGCTATAGGCCCCCTGCTTTTTCTCCCTGGCGGCTGCACTCGCGATAGCACTGGGGTTTCAGGATCAGTGCCCTGAGGGTTGCAGCATCCCTGTAGCTGGGATTTTCCCTCGGCATCTTCTGCACTAGGTCGTACAGCTGGGGGGAATTAGAGCTGTGTGCAGTTGATTAGCCGACTGGTTCCTAATCAATCTCATGCTGTCATTGGCTTCATAGCCTCTCCACTCCATGTCAAATGTGCTTTTTTAGCGTCTGCTGGGCTTTCCTGTGTTGAAGTGATTTTTGAGTGTTTCTCTGTTACTGGCCTGTGCCTGTTCCTGACTATCCGTTGAACTCCGACTCTGTTTTTGCCTTTCCCTTTGTACTTTGCTTGGTGGACTGCTATCTTGTGTTTTTGACCCCGGCTTGTTTTTGGATTTCCTGACTTTTTGTACTCTGTACTGTGGGCTCCGGATCGACCTCCGGCCTATCTCCAGACACCATCCCTTGCGCAGTAAGTCCTAGGGGCAACCGAGTGCTGGGAGGCCTAGCGAGTCTCCCGAGGCTGAGCGGGGGCCGCTATAGGGAAAGACTGTGGCTATAGATCGGGGGACTGGTGTCTGGGGAATACTGGTACTGACCTGGGCCTTACATTATAACAGGCCAAACATAGAGAGAAATCTCTTCATGGAAGATTTGCAGGAGCAAGTCAGGCTCCTGACTGGTACAGTTAACCAACTGGCACATAACTATGCAGGAAGGGCAGAAACAAAACTTCCCTCCTGCTGTGGCAGCTGGCATTCCAGTTGAACTCAAGGTTCCCCTTTCTGAGAAATATTTTGGTGAACGTTGCCAATTTAACCTCCTGGGCGTTACACTGAGGTCTAGATTTCTGTACCAAAAGCGTTACACTGTTTTTCATGAAATTTTTTTTTTAAATTTTATACCTGTAAGTAACAGAAATATGTCCGAACAAGGGACTAGTAGATATCATGAATATAAAAAAAAGTTTGAAACACACAATCATGTAAAAAAAAAAAATGTACTTTTAATAAAATCCTATCCTATTTTTTTTGCATAGAAATTTTTGTTTATATTGTGGGCTTGTAATTCTTAGGGTTAACTCCCGGTATGATAATTATATTTATTTATTATATTAAAATCATAAATTATAATATAATACATAAATATAAAATAATAATTTAAAACAATAATGAAATAATAGACAACAATGTAATCTAAAAATAAAATTAAAAATGTACTTTTATTTTTATTTCATGTTGTGTGGTGTTTTTGTACTGTAAAAACCATTTAAAAGCAGATTACATTGTACTCTTGTGCTTTTAAATTTCCCTCCCTGACACACCCCCAATACATCACCAATCACATCACCCGGAAGATGACTCATCCTCCGAGTGATGTGAGGGGGGATTTCCCTGCGTGCCTCACACATACAAGAGACACAGGCACACGCTGGACACTGGAAGCTGCTGGCATCTCCGGAGAGATGCACAGCACAATGCAGGATTTCTGCATTGTGCTATACATCTCACTGCAGATGCCAGCAAGAGGAGCTGCGGACACTGGGTGAGTATTTCCTTTAAGTTGTAATCCGATTGTCATACAATGTATGACAATCGGATTGCAATATAACATTTGTTTACATTTAACCACCTCGTGAGAAAAACTCGGGGTTAACGAAAATTGGAAAAGTTTTTACCACGAGCATGCTCGGGCTTAACGGCCAGGTGGTTAAGAACTTCATGCAGTCCTGCAAATTGTATTTTCAGCTGCGACCACTCTCCTCAGGCACGGAGACTCAAAGAGTGGGCTTGGTCATATCCTTTCTCCAGGGAGATTCCTAGACATGGGCATTTACCTATCACCAGGGGACACAGCCCTCTCCTCAGTGGATAGTTTTTTTAAGGCCATGGGAAATTTGTATGTAGACCCAGACCTAACCTCTACCTCTGAGACTAAACAGCGGAGTTTCTTACAAGGTAGCAGACGGGCAGAGGAGTATGCCATGGAGTTCCACCACTGGGCTGTCAATTCCCAATAGAATGACCCTGCACTCAAAAGTAAATTCCGTTGGGGGCTATCTGATGCCATCAAGGACATCCTGGTTAATTTCTTCATGCCAGAAACTCTGGATAAACTGATGATGTTAAGTATTAGAAATTATTGCAGATTTTGCAAACCCAGTCTAGAAAAAGCCTGCGCCAACTGCTCTCGCCAAGGGCCTGGCTGTCCCTGCACCTAGTCCACCTTCCTCTCTGGCAGAGGAGCCTATCAAATTGGGCTCCTCAAGGCTTTCAGCCGCAGAAAGGTCTAGGAGGGAGAATAAGGGACTCTGTTTATACTGTAGGGAATCTAGCCATTTTGTGAGATCACTGAGGAAGTGGGTAAAATTTCAGCGCCTAGGAAACCTCCCTAGGTGAGCAGGTATGTCCTCTAAAATCCAATCACATTTTATTGCCTGTTGAGATTTCCTGGGGTTCTACTGGAAAGCATTGCCAGGCCTTCCTGGATAGCGGTGCTGATGGCAATTTTTTGGATAAGGCTGTAGCACGTTCTCTGGGAATTCCTATTATTAGGCCTCCTGTGTGTTGGCTATTGATGACTCCCCTCTGCAGCAGGGAAAACCCATAACAGTTACCCCTGAGATTTTCATAAAAGTGGGGGCTACCCATTCTAAAATAGTTAACATTTTTCTGCTAGACATGCCTTCCTCATCTGTAATTTTGGGACTACCTTGGTTGCGCAGACATAATTCCATAGTTGATTGGGATTCTAGGCAGATTGCTAAATGGGGTAAGAAATGTTTTGAGAGTTGTCTGTTAAACTCACCACCTCTCCATGTTGTTGGCACAACCCTAGAGAATAATAATAATAATAAGCTGTCCATTCCTTATTCAGACTTCTCGGATGTTTTCTCTCCTCAGGCCGCAGATGTTTTTCCACCACATCAGCCCTATGACTGCCCAATGAACCTGCTCCTAGGTACTATGCTACCCCTAGGGCATCTCTACAATCTCAATGTCCCTGAAAATTTGGCTATGGAAACCTATATAAAAGAAAATTTGGAAGAGGGCTTTATCCATCCTTCTGCATCTCCTGCTGGGGCTGGTTTCTTTTTTGTGGGGGAAAAAAGACATTTAAAACCATGTATTGACTATAGTCGGTTAAAGAAAATTACAGTTAAAAACAGGTACCTGTTACCTTGTATAGATGACCTGTTTGGCCAACTAGTCAAAGCCTGAGTTTTTACTAAACTTGACCTTAGGTGGGCTTACAATCTCATCAGAGTAAGGCAAGGGGGATGCTTTTAATACTAAGGATGGGCATTATGAGTACCTGGTTATGCAATGCCCCAGCAGTCTTCCAGAACATCATTAATGATGTGTTCCGGGACTTTCTTGGGAAATTTGTAGTGGTTTATTTGGATGACATTTTAGTCTTTTCACTTCTCTGGCTCAGCAAGTTACAGAAATGCATTTTTGAAGTCCAGCAGGTCCCTTTCCTGGGTTATATGGTTTCTGATATGGGCCTAATGATGGACCCAGCCAAGCTCACTGCTGTCCTTGATTAGCCACAGCCTACCAATTTGAAAGCCCTACAGAGGTTCCAGGGTTTTGCAAATTTCTACAGGAGATTTATTAAGAACTACTCGGTCATGGTAACCCCCCTTACTGATCTGACACGGAAGGGAGCAGATCCTTCCCAGTGGCCAATCCAGGCTTGTGAAGCCTTTAAAAAGTTTTGGAAAGTGGCTTTTTGCTCTGCACCTATCATTGTACATCCAGATATCCAGCAACCCTTATTTGTGGAGGTAGATGCATCCGAGCTTGGGGTCGCAGCAATTTTATCCCAGTACTGGGTAGGTCCTGAATGTTTACAACCCTGCGCCTTCTTTTCCCATAAATTTTCTCCAGCAGAACAAAACTCCTTGCGTAGCCCCAGCAGGTACCCTTCAGGCACTGCCTGTCCCTGACAAACCCTGGTCGCATATCACAATGGATTTCATAGTGGATATACCGGTACCCAGAGAATGCACTGTGGTTTGAGTGGTGGTGGACCGGTTCAGTAAAATGGCCCATTTTGTACCCCTTTTCAAACTGCCAACGGCGAAGGAATTATCGCAGTTATTTATTGAAAATATTTTACGGTTGCATGGTATCCCAGACAACGTAGTCTCGGATAGAGGGGTGCAGTTTGTGTCCCAATTCTGGCGGTCGCTTTGTGCATGTTTAGGCATTTCCCTGTCCTTCTCCTCTGGTTTCCACCCTGAAACCAATGGCCAGACTGAGAGGACTAATCAATCTTTAGAGCAGTACCTCTGCTGCTTTGTTTCAGGTTGTCAAGAGGAATGGGTGAAATATCTTCCATTTGCGGAGTTAGCCTTTAACAATACTGTACATTCCTCTATTAAAATGTCTCCCTTTCAGTGTCTTAGGGGACAGAATCCCAAATTCTTTTCTCTGTCAGGTCCCCCTTCCAACATGACAGGGGTGGAGGATTGGCTCACCTACAAGACCACTATTTGGTTTCAAGTGCAGCAAAAATTAAAGCAGGCCTCTGGGCAGCAGAAATGGTTTGCTGATCGTCATTGCTCCAAAGAGCCAGAATTTACTACAGGGGACAGTTTGGGTTTTCACCCGGAATATTGCACTTCGCCAGCCCTCCGCCAAGCTGGGGCAGAAGTTCATTGGCCCATCCCCCATTGCTGAGAGAATAAATAGAGTAATTTATAGAGTAACCCTGACTCCCTCCGTTAGGAGTGTAGACTCTTCCCATGTCTCGTTATTAAAATCAGCAGTTAACGTGGCACCTGCCTTTGAGCCTCCCTTCCCTGTGGGTGTGGAAGGTGAGCCTAAGTTTGAGGTTGAGAAAACTTTAGATTCTCTTTGGGTACAGAATTCTTCCAAGTATTTGATAGATTGGAAAGGTTACAGTCCAGAGGAAAGAATCTGGGTTCCAGCACATCAAATTCATGCAAAGGAGTTAGTTAGGAAGTTTCATAATGAAAACCCTAAAAAACCACAGGTGGAGAATCCAGAGGTCCCTCCTCGAGAGGGGGGTAATGTTCGGAGGCGCTCTCTGAGCTTACGCAGGAGGCGCCTCACCGCAGGAGGGCACGCACAGCCTATTCCCTCCAGCTGCGCTAGCTGTAGCTTTTGGGTTTGTGGATCAATGCCCTGAGGGTTGTAGCTGGGGTTTTCCCTCAGCATCCTCTGCACTAGGCCGCACAGCTGAGAGGAATTTGAAGCTGTGTGCAGTTGATTGGTGGTGAGTGGTTCCTAATCAATCCCATGCTGTCATGGTTGAACTTAATGAACTTATGTAGTTTCTCAGCATGACCTACTATGTAACTATGTGGCTAATTATTCTGCTTTATTTAAAAAAAAATGTGGTCTACCTCTCATCTCTTCTTGTTTGCATTGAATGCATCTGTAAAAATTGATATCTTGGCTCAGATATTCTGTTTAGAATGCCTATGGTCCTCGTCTCCAGAAAAAAAATCTCAAATTTTAGAATAAAATACCGTATTTTTCGGACCATAAGACGCACTTCTTTTCCTCCTAAAGTGGGGGGAAAATCAGGGTGCGTCTTATGGTCCGAATGCAGAGGTACAGGGGCATATTTTTTTACTTACCTGTGTCCCCGCC
>NC_092865.1:74825925-74829637 GCF_032062135.1 Pyxicephalus adspersus | reverse complement strand
TTTTTTTTTCTTGTTTTCCCTTGTGCGGAAAACCTGGTGCGTCTTATAGTCCGGAGCGTCTTATGGTCTGAAAAATACGGTACTCCTTTCTATGGAGCATAAATCTTGCAGGATTAAAAAAAAACTACACTAAACTCAGACTAACCAACTTTTAACAAGCTTAGACCCCCTATACTTTTCCCCTCTCTACCACCGTCTATTTTGATATGGGATACACATAAATGCAGGGTCTTATGCATGCCCCTCTAACACCACATTGGGGTAACTCAGAATTATTTAAATCTTCCTTGGCCTCTAAGGGGCACATCCCAGCTATATACAGCTCCCTTTTTAAACCATTCAGATTTTCCTGTATGCATCAATGAGAAGCTAAGTTGGGCTAGATATGGAATGTTTAGAGTTAAACAGGGAATTTGTATTCTTAAAAATAAAATATAAAGTTATACGCAGCAAATATAGCAATGCATATTCATATGGAAAAGTAGAAAGATGATGTAAACATAGTAACCAAAAACAAAATGACAATAAAACAGTAAAAATAAGGCCTGATATACTGTGTCAGATCGCCCGTAGCCACAAGGGATGTTTTAAGCAGGAAACAGGGCCAGCAGGTTAAAAGTGCATCAAGGGTTTTATTTACTAATACTATTTCCACAGGCAAAATAAAACAAACAGCAAAAATAAAGCCTGGCCACTTGGCCACTAACTCACTGTTAGTTCCGTTAACTAGCAATCCAGCCCAACTTAGTGCTGTGCAGGACTCTTAAGCTACGTACACACGGCAGATTTTTATCGCCCGATAATCGGCATCGGCCAAATATCGGGCGAAAATCTGCTGTGTGTACAGTCGGTGTCGTCCATCGTCCAAACGACCGTCCTGCCGGATCCACGGACGATGGACGACAACCGATCCTAATGAAAGGGAAGGGGGAGAGCGCGCAGCAGGGTGCCGCTCCGTCGCTCTCCCCCTCCCCTCTCCATAGAGCATGAACGGTGCTGTATGTACAGCACCGTTCATGCATCGTGCAGTCCCTTGTCGTTGGAAAGGATCGTGAAAGATCCTTTCCAACGACAAAAATTGCAAGTGTGTACGCAGCTTAAGGCTCTTACCATACATCTTTTGCAACAAAGTCTGTGTCTTTACTCAAAGTTCACCTTGGACCTCCTCCCAGCTAACCAGCCAAGACAGAGGCCCTGATTTATCAATGAAATGCACGTACGCTCAACGCGCATACATACGCGCCGGACAGCAAGCTCTATTACTGCGAGTTGGGCCCGAGTTCTAGTGAACTCACCTGCCAATTTCCTGCAAACATAAGCAAAGATCTTGAATACGCCAATTAAGGCAAATCATTTTCAGCTGCATTATTCAGGAGCAGATGTTCAACTCAATGGTGAGGTGATAGTAATTGATTAGTGCACACCTGTGCCCTGTTCTGTGCCCATCTCCAGTCCATTTTACAGGTCAGTTTGAATCTTTAAAGCTTGTTGTTTTTTGTGTAAGTGCTACTTTTTATGTTACATTCTACTCAATCACAAACTTGCTTCATTTATAGTTACATTTGTTGCACTTGTTTTGATACTTTTTCTTTTGGTTGCAACACTGCAAACTAATTTCTATTAAGCTGGATTTATACTAAGTGGCACTTTCAAATATACATCACACAATAGTACAAACATTTGTGACCTGATAAAAAAATTTCATTTGTTTGACTTTAGAGAAATCAAATATTTTAGTAAAGGATATTAGGCAAATATGTTATAATACATGTATTAAGGAACATTTAGTGATTTCACTTGTGTGTGTATGTCAAAATATATTTAAATGTAAAGAAATACATATGCATTTTCATTAGTACTATTTTAACCAGACTGGTTTGTTGGGGGGGCGGGGTAATGAAGTAAATTTGCTTGGATGGTATGCATTGATGTGATTTTTTGTAATCCTCATTATTGTTAGTTTCATCTGTTGCTCCAATGTTTTTGTGCCTGGTTTGTAATGACAGTTTGTGTTTTTTAGCAATTTTTCAGCAATGTGTTGTCATTTTCTCACAAGTATTAAGTACAAATGTCTGCATGGTTTCCACTCCAGAGTGCTACTTGACCCCTCTCGTTGCCTTTGTCCCATTGTCACATATTGAATGTATTATGTACATAGTCCTTTTCTGAATAAATTGACATGGTTTTTATTTTATATTTTAATTAGTCTGACATTTGCACTCATGTTGATTTGCCACCACACATCTTCTCTGTTCATTTGTGGTACTGTTATAGGTTTGTTGTCATTGTGCTGTGCTGCCTGATCTTAGCACTATTGTATACAAACACACATCCACTTGCTGTCCAAACAGGTTTTCAATTAGTTGTCCAGCTGATTTGCATACTCATTCTAACACACCTGATGGTGATGGAAGGAGGTCCAGGTTGCCAAGCACAACATCAAACCACAATGATGGTCAAGCTCACAAGCAGGGTTAGGTACTCTTATAATGAGCAGATGTTGTGTTGTTGCTTAACTTAATGCTCATAAATACTGGATTGTATGCATTATTTAGGTGTTTAAACAAAACAAATAGTACTTCCAGGGCCAAATCCACTTTGTGCCAAATATTTTCTTGCTTTTCCATCCCTTCAGGATGTTTCTGCAGGTTTAAATGGAATTTTAGATCTTGGCCCACTATATATATTTACTTACTCATTTCAGCTTAGTAGTGGAAGCACAGAAAGGTGGATTCCTTCTTTTAACCAGAAGCAATATCATCCATAAATGTAGCCAAGCCCATGATATCCAAAATCATAGGGAGAAATAGGCAATCTGCAAGCAATATGGGCCAAAAAGCCCTCTTTGCCTATTTCTTCTTATAATTTCTCTTTACTATGTATATGTACACACATCTAAATGCATATATACATGTTTTGCTTTATGTGCACTCATGTCTATACATATATGAGTGCATATGAAGCAAAACATGCAATATACACAAAAAAATACAAACTTACCTGAATGAGGACTGTGTAAAAGTGGGGCGCATTTTTCAACTAATAAAACACAGTTCAGGCTTACATAGCGGGTCCGCCTTGGTGCACAACTGTGAGCTACACATTGCTGAAGTTTGGCACACAACTATGCGCATCAAACAACTGAGTTTAAACAAGACTATTGTGCTGGTTTTAGCCTTTCAAACAATTCAGAGAAAGGAACAGCTTAAACAATCACAGTTGACTTTTCAACCACCTGAGTGTTACACTGATGTCTAGATTTCTAGATTTTCTAAATTTGTAGACCTGTAACTTACAGAAGTATGTCCGAATAGGGTTCTAGTAGATATCATGAATATAAAAAATGTTTGAAACACACAATCATGTAAAAAAAAAATTACTTTTAATAAAATTAAATAAAAGACACAAAAATCAGCTTAAACAAAAATACATAAATAAATCAAAAATACTGAAAATGCAATAATTCAGTATACTGTATAGTAATATATTTTTCTTAACCACCTGCCTAGTGTCCAACATCATCATCAGGAATCATCAGGAATCGCCGAGGGACCCGTATGCGAACACCGAGTATTCTAATTCTTTCCAAACTTCTGTACTTCCATGCAAAATGTGTTAATTTTTTGCATGGAAATTTATTTTAGATTGTAGGCTATAATTCACCAAATTACTCAATAATTACTTATAATTCACCTAATTACCACATAACTCA
>NC_092865.1:74808661-74824956 GCF_032062135.1 Pyxicephalus adspersus | reverse complement strand
TTATATACTATAATAATTATAAATATATATATATTAATTTTTTTATTATTATAACTGAAAGGATCTGCTTCTACTTCTAGTTCCTCCAATGCACCGTGACTTCTCCTGCACCAGAGAGACAGACGTCTGGAGAGATATCCCAATAACACACACGCACACAGTATGGTTTTAGGAATATATTCTGTTTACTTGAGAAGGTGGTCTTTTTATACAGATAATTATACAAGGGGTGGTCTTTAGTTACATACAGCTATTTAAGTTTTAGCCATATATAGTGTTATTTGATACATTGTAAGGTATACAAAACATACATCGTATTTCAAAGAATTTACAATTTCCACCATCTGGTTACATTTAAACTGAGTAGACAGGAGAAGAAATACAACTTCCTTACAGGAACATATATGGCTCAACTTAGATTAGCTATTTTAACCCTTCAATAACTAGTAATTACAGCTATATATATATATATATATATATATATATATATATATATATTATTGAAGTATATAATTTTATATATATATATATTTATATATATTCATATACATATATACACATACACATATACATATATATCTATAGAAGCAAACAAGAACATGTGTGTTTGTGACTTTTGTGGGAAAATCTAGTCCGATGGCAAAGCCGAGGTTTAGTCTGCGGAAAGTTGCAATATTTACCCCCAGGCTCCTCCAATCAGGCATCATAAGAGTTTAGATAGGCGCCTATGTAGAGGAGCTTCTTTAGGTCCCCCACTTGGCCAAGAAGCTCATTGTCATTAAGCTTGGTACTTCAACCCCACCTTCAGGTCAAAAGGAAAACTGACTAAACAGAAAAATACTCTGCGTATAACCTGTATCTGGAGCAAATGTACCTGTCATCCTGGACGAAACCCTGTGATTTATTTGGTCAGCTGTTACATACCCCCCCCCCTCTTGTTTTAACCTTAGGGTTGGGACACAGGCTGCCAAGCTGGTATACCCAGGTGATCCTTGACAGTAAAACTAAATTCCTGAAGGGCTAAGAACCATCTATTAACCCTCCTGTTAGTCTCCTTGTTTTGGGCCGTCCACTTTAATGGGGCATGATCGGTTATTATCAGAAACTGTCTGTCCAGCAGATAGTATTGCAAGGAATGAGGAGCCCACTTCACAGCCAAACATTCTTTTTCAATCGTAGCATAATTTACCTCATGGGCCTTTAACTTCTGACTAAGGTAAACAATGGGGTGTTATTCCCCATTTTGAACCTGGGATAGCACTGGTCCTAGTCCAACATCGGACGGATCCGTCTGCACCAAAAACTGCTTAGAGAAGTCAGGAGACTATAGCACTGGCTCACTACACAAACCCTTCTTTAATGCCCCAAATGCAGCTTCTGTATCTGGGGACCATTTAGCCATTACCTATTCCTTCCCTTTTGTCAAGGGAATTGCCTGGGATGCAAAGTGAGGAATAAAGCGCCTATAATAGCTGGCAAACCACAAGAAAGCACAAACCTGCTTTTTAATTATTGGGCGTGGCCAATTCTGAATGGCCTTTACTTTGTTTTCCTGAGGCTGTATTATTCCTCTTCCAATGGTGTACCCCAGATATTTGGCTTCTTCCAGCCTAATAGCACACTTTTTAGGGTTTGCAACAAACCCGGCTTCTCTTAGCACGTTTAGTACTGTCTGAACCTTTACTAAATGGCAGGCCCAATCTGCACTATGAATAATTACGTCATCCAGGTAGGCCGCAGCATATATTTGATGGGGTCAGAGTACCTTATCCATCACCCGCTGGAACGTAGCTGGAGCATTCTGTAGTCCGAAGGGCATATTTAGATACTGGTATGCTCCGTCAGGGGTCACAAAAGCAGTTTTCTCCTTAGCTGACTCGGATAGGGGGATCTGCCAATATTCTTTGGTGAGATCTAAGGTGGTCATGTATCTAGCATTTCCCAACCGATCAATAAACTCGTCAATCTGGAGCATAGGATAGGTGTTAAACTGTGTGATCTGATTCAGCTTACGGTAATCATTTCAGAATCTCCAGCTCCCATCTGGTTTGGGAACTAAAACAATTGGGCTGGACCAATGGCTATTGGACTCCTCTATAACCCCAAATTAAAGCATTTTTTTAACTCTCTGATGTATTACCTCTCGTCTAGCTTCAGGAATTCGATAGGGTTTTAATCTTACCCTTTCACCTGGAGGGGTGATAATATCATGTGTAGCCATGGATGTTTGTCCAGGCAAGTTGGTGAACATATCCCTATTTTGTAGCACAAAATCTCTCGATTCCTGTTGTTGACTCTTTAACAAGGTATCTGGTATCCAGACTTCTGGGATTACAGAGAAAGACCGAGCAGGTAGCTCCATGGTCCTCACGGTTAATGCTTCTCTTTCTTTCCATGGTTTTTAACAAATTTACATGATAAATTTTCTCCGCCTACTAGGTTGTAGGTTGCCGCCTACTAGGTTTGCTAATCTTATAATTTACGTCACTCAGTTTTCCTATTACCTCAGAGGGGCCCTGTCATTTGGCTAGGAATTTTAATTCCACTGTGGGAACCAATACTAAAACTCTATCCCCAGGGGCAAAAGTATGGATACGGGCACCCCGGTTATAAATTCTCTGCTGCGCCAACTGCGCTTGGGCCAGATGCTCTTTAACCAAGGGCATTACCTGCGCAATTCTGTCCTGCATTTGTGCCACATGCTCGTTGACACTTCTATGAGGGGAACTTTCACTTTCCCATGTTTCCTTAGCAATATCTAACAGTCCCCTGGGGTGCCTCCCATATAAATAATTCAAAGGGAGAGAATGGTTTTAGCAGAGGTATTTTAAAGAGGAATTGCCTCAGGATACTGAGTAGCATAGTCCATTATGACTAGGATATATTGATGGCCCCTAGATGACTTTAGCAATGGGCCAACTATATCCATGGCAATCCTATCAAAGGGTTCTCAAGGATGGAGAGGAGAACCAAAGGGCTACGAAAATGTGGGGCAGACACCTGACATATAGGACAGGAACCACAGTACCTCTCCACCTCCTTGGCGACCCCTGATTAATTAAACCTCTGGACTATTCGCTCTCTGGTTTTCTCAGCCCCCAGATGTCCCCCTAGGAGGTGCTCTTGGGCCAGATCTAACACCAATTTTCATTACGGCTTGGGTACACCTAGCTGTTCAATGGTTCCCCCCCCCCCACTTTGTGACACCTGATAGAGTGGGTTCTTTCAATATTAAAGCATGGGAATGCAACCCTCTCGTCTGGGTGCACTAGGTTCCCATCAATTTTTACGGCATTCTCCCATGCTTTAAACAGTGTGGGGTCTTTCAATAGCTCTATAACAAAGTTCTTTCTATGTACCTATAAGTCAGGGAATTTCAGCCTTTGCTGGCTTTCCCCCGAAGTTGCCGGTTCTTCCCTAGGATTACCTGTTTCCCCTGCTAGCACAAAGGAAAACCCAGAGTGCCCCCACAATCATCAGAGGACTCCTCAGTAGCCTCATGTTCTGAGGATACCAGCACTGCAAGGGGTGGGTAATCTCAGAGCCCCTGGAATTTGGGAAAATCCCTCCAAATGATAGCATCATATGGTAAAACCATATGATGCTATCATTTGGGGAACCAAATGCGTTTGGGGAACCAACCCCACCTGATGACACAGTTTACCTAGGGAGGTCTCAAAAGACACTGACGTCACAGGATACTCCCTAGTATCCCCGTGTACACATGTTACCCCCACTGTTTTAAGACAGGAGCTTTCTGTAACCACTAGCTCAGCTTTCACCAGCATTACCACACTACCTAACAGCCTCACAATCGGTTTGGTATTTATATACATTTTACACCAATATTTTTCATCGCCCCATATACCATGACATGCAATGGTGGCTAAAAGAGACTGTCATCTGCCACTCAGAAAGTCACAGTGCATTGGTTCATGCACCACAAGGCACTTTGCAGCAATATGTCCTCCTTCCCGGCAGCGGTAACAAATATGTTTGGCTCCCTCCTGGGGTGCTAGCGTTCCCAGTCTCCCCGCCATACATTAACTGGAGTCTGTATATTACCCTTAGCTCCCCTTTTTTCTCTCTCTCCACCCCCATCCCTTGGTTCACTCTTACCCACAACTGGGGATAGGCTGGTCTTGGGGTGGAAAGTGAGTACTAAAGGGAGGTGTTTAAGTTCTCAGCAGCCATGTACCTTTCCACTATGTTCACCAGCCTTGGCTGTCGACGGGTCTCCATGGCTCACTTACTTTTGTATGGAAACAGGGAGGGATCTTAGGAACCAGTCTATGAATACATGTTCCACAATTTGCGGTCCTGACAACAGTTCCGGTTGTAGCCACTTCCTTGTTAGATGTATCATGTCATACATCTGGAATCTGGGAGGTTTTCCTGCTTGATAGGACCAGTTATACACCCGCTGGGCCCGAACAGCCAGGGTGACATCCAGCCGTGCCAGTATTTCTGCTCTAGGTCATTTTTTTTTTTTGCAACAACTGGTTTACCCAAAAATCTGGCACAACTCCCGGCGTCAGCCTGCTCTCGTAAAGATATCTGCTGTTTTAGTGCATCTAATTGTTGTTGGTAGCTTGTGCTTTGCTTGTATTTACAACAATTCTTTGTGGAGCACCTCCGCTTTTTCCAGACCTAGCAGCAATTGTTGGTTAGTACACTGTTGGTTGGCATTTGCCTGAACAAGCTGTTTTAGTATCTCCTCCATGCTGGCCTTCCGAACACCCGCTTATAAAGCTGCCGGCATCCTCCATCATATGTGAGATCGCCCATAGCAACAAGGAGTGTTTTAAGCGGGAAACAGGGCCAGCAGGTTAAAAGTGCATCAAGGGTTTTATTCACTAACACTATTTCCACACAAAAACAGGCAAAATAAAACAAACAGCAAAAATAAAGCCTGGCCTGGGTTTATATCCCCAGTCTAATTTCCAGCAAGCATTTTAGGTGAGACAGTTACACCTGATCATACCCAGGCCTCTTTAGCTCCCCCACCTGGCCAAGAAGCTCATTGTCGTTACGCCTGGTACTTCAAACCCCACCTTCTTGTCAAAAGGAAACTGACTAAACAGAAAAATACTCTGCGTATAACCTGTATATGGGGCAAATGTACCTGTCATCCTGGACGAAACCCTGTGATTTAATTGGCCAGCTGTTACAACTGTCATGGGTGAACCTGGGTGATCGAGCAAATCTAAAATGGATCTAGTCCAGGTTTAAAAACATTTGCCATAAATTAGCAAATAATAATCAAGCCTGATGGTTTGGTTTGATTTGGTCAGTAGTACACGAATTAGTATGAGTAAAAAAGGTCCATAAGTCCATCAAGTTTAACCACTAAGGAAAAAAACGTATATTCAATATTGTGATAATGAATTACATAGACCAGTGGTGCCCACGTTTTCTCATCTGGGGGCCGCTGTTGACATTGGGATAAAACTCATGGGCCACAATGAAAACAAACAATGAAGATGTATGTTTAAAACTAGAATGTTTGATTTTAAATTAAATTAGATTGAAATGTTTGTAGTTACCGTAACATACATATTCATGTGACAGATAGCCAAGGGGTACATGTTCTTACTACTTCATCTTCAGGGCCCTAAATCTCCCTCTTTCTGAGAAACTAGGGTTCACAAAAGGTAAATGGATAGATAACGGTGACAGGATGGCACGGTATGACAGGTTTAGTTTTTCTTACCTTGTGATGGTGCTGCAGCAATAAAATTTTAGAGGGAGTTAGCCAAAAGAATCCCCTCTTAACTTACAATGTATTATACCTTTCAGGAGAAATTGGGATTCAAAGAACATAAGCAGACTTTATATGAGACAAGGCACCATGGTACGGTAGGAGTGATACCATTTTAATGAGGGGAGGGGTTAGCCACAAAAGTCCCCCACTTATCCTACATTTCCCTTTCTCTACTCTTAAAGAGAAACAGAAGTTCACAGAAGGTAAGTGGCCAGCTATGTGCAACAGGATAGCAAGGTATTACAGTAACAGTTTTTCGTATTTTGTGATGGCACCGCAGTGATTTTATGGGGAGTTAGCCATAAGAGTTCTGCACTTACAAAGTAATTGGGGTTCATAGAAAGTAAGGAGATAGCTATGTGTGACAGGGTAGAATGATATGATTGGTATAAAACTTTAATAGGGAAGGAGGGAACAAAAGGCATTTCCTGCTGGCTCACACATTTCCAGTTGACAACTTCCCTCTGTTCCACAGAAATTGGGGTTCACAGAAGGTAGGTGTCCAACTATGTCTAACAGGCAGCTTTCCAGCCACTCAGTCCCCCAAACCACAGCATCTGCAGATTTGACTGCAGGGGCAGTAAGTGGTACTGAGTGTCTCCCCAGAGCCAGGGTTCTGTGGCATGAGGAAGGGGTAACTGCACCACAACCTCACCGCCAACCTAAATGCAGCCTTAAAATTTTGTGAACTTTAAGGGGCATCAAAACACACAGACAATTGGCAGTACCCTAATGTTCATTGCCATCAGAGTGGCTCCCAGGGGGTCCCCAACATGCAAACTCAATTTGGGGACCCTGGTCTTGAAATAGCCCAACTTATTGTGAAAATATCCATGATTGTTGTTAGGTTTTTATACTTGTTACCCTGTATCTCACAATTTGTGTAGAGGGCTTAAATATGGTTTAGTAGCAGCTGTTAGGGTCCCATGTGTACCCTAAAAATTAAAAAATGTCACAATTTTATAACAATCATTGAAAGAGATATGAAGGATTATACATGTGGATAATGACAGCTGTATTGACACAGACACAGCTGCTGGGATTATCTCACAGTACAAGGTGGGCGGGAAGCAGCTCCCTCTCCTGGTAGCACAATCTCATAGAATTTCACAAATCTCATAAAATTTCACAACAAAATGATAAAAACTCTTTTGAAAATTCAGTTTATGGTTTCAGGCACCCATTTTCAGTACATGATTATTATCTTTAACTGTTGGTGAAAGAACTTCTAGTCTTTATTAAGACACTTATTACTTTGCTCACATATTTCTCTCATACCTAATGCTGCTGCTATGTTTTCTTTGAGTAGTATCTTGATAACTATTGTTGGGGAAGCTGCTAAAAAGCAAACTTGCCGAACAGGAATAGGTCTTGGGAGACACTCCTGATAGCAGGTAGTAGAGAGAGGATGTCTCAAGAGCTCCATTCAAAGACGGACATGTTTTCAGAGCCAGGGCAACCCAAGAAAAACAGGATGAATATGATTAGGAATACCCAGGAAAGAGATTTCTGGGTGTAAAGCCCCAAGCTTCACTAAGGTTTTTAATAGGGGCACCATAGGAACATTGTGCGTAAAATCTAATTGTTGATTTATAAAGTTCACGGCTGCACCAGAGTCTAAAAAGGCTTGGGACCGGAAATTATGGTTGTTACCAGAGATCTGTACAGGAAACATAAGGTGGAGAGGAAATTGATTTGCCTAGGAAACCCTCTCACAGTTTTTTCTAGGAGCTGGCATTTTTGGGGCCTTTTGTGGGCAGTTTAACTTGCAGTGGTCTTTTCTGGTGCAATACATACGGAGGTTTCGGTCTTAGCGACAAGCATGTTCCTTTGGAGAAAGTCATGCTTGATACATTTGCATGGGTTCAAACAACAGAGGAATAGTGTTCTGGAAATTTGGAGCCAGCTTGATGGGGGAAAGGGGAAACTAGGACACTAAATTCTCACAATCACTTTTGGCTTGGGAAACAAAAATCTGGGAATAAGTGGAGTTAGAAAATGAAAAGAAAAATCTTTAAAGAAACTACAAACTGTAAGAAATCTTTAAAAACTCCATAAAATTATTAAATATTGTGATTGGAAGGTTTTGTTCAGTGCAGAGTCTGCCATTTGTATGCACAAATGGGGTAACAGCTCCTAGGTGAATATTGCTGTAACATACAGTTAGGTCCATAAACATTTGGACAGAGACAACTTTTTGAACTGCAGACTTTCTGCTTTCATTCAGTGGTTTGAACAAAAGATCGCATAAAAATGTGAGGAACTAAAGCCTTTTTTTTACAGTCACTTCATTTCAGGGGCTCAAAAGTAATTGGATGAATTAAAAAGCTGGAAAAAAATGTTCATTTCCAATACTTGGTTGAAAACCCTTTGCTGGCAATGACAGCTTATAGTCTTGAACTCATGGACATCACCAGATGCTGGGTTTCCTCCTTTTTAATGCTCTGCCAGGACTTTACTGCAGCGGCTTTCAGTTGCTGTTTGTTTGTGGGCCTTTCTGTCCGAAGCTTAATCTTCAACAGGTGAAATGTATGCTCAATTGAGTTCAGATCAGGTGACTGACTTGGCTATTCAAGAATATTCCATTCTTTGCTTTAAAAAACTCCTGGGTTGTTTTGGCTGTATGTTTTGGGTCATTGTCCATCTGTATTATGAAACGCCTCCCAATCAATTTGACTGTATTTAGCTGGATTTGAGCAGACAGTATGTCTCTGAACACCTCAGAATTCACTTGGCTGCTTCTGTCCTGTGTCACATCATTAACATCAACACTATTGTCGCAGTCCCACTGGCAGTCATGCACGCCCAAGCCATCACACTGCCTCCACCATGTTTTACAGATGATGTGGTATGCTTTGGGTATTTGGCTGTTCCACGCCTTCTCCATACTTTTTTCTTGCCATCATTCTGGTAAAGGTTGATCTTGGTTTCATCTGTCCAAAGAATGTTTTTCCTGTGCTGGCTTTTTTAGATGTTTTTTAGCAAAGTCCAGTCTAGCCTTTCTATTCTTGGGGCTTATGTGTGTCTTGCACTTTACAGTCCACCCTCTGTATTTACTTTTTATGCAGTCTTCTCTTTATGGTAGACTTGGAAATCAATATGCCTACTTCCTGGAGAGTGTTGTTCACTTGGTTGGCTGTTATGAAGGGGTTTCTCTTCACCATAAAAATGATTCTGCCATCATCCACCACTGTTGCCTTCCGTAGACGTCCAGGTCTTTTGGAGTTGCCGAGTTGACCAAAGCTTTGTTTCTTTCTCATGATGTACCAAACTGTAGATTTTGCCACTCCTAATATTGTAGCAATTTCTCGGATGTGTTTTTTTCTGTTTTTGCAGCTTAAGGATGGCTTATTTCACCTGCATGGAGAGCTCCATAGAAAGCTATGTAAAATGTGCAGGTGGCAGACCCAGTGGTGGCAGCCCTAGATGTTACTGCCACCCCTAACAGCTGGGTAAGCAGCCCAACTAGTAAGGGTGGGAAAAGAAAGCAAGGCAGGAAGGCATAAACAATTGGTTGATATAGGGGATTCTATGATCAGGAGGACTGATAGAATAATTACAAAAAAAAAGAAAACCATGGAGTGCAAGGAGAAAGCAAAGAAAGAGGTTTTGAGGCTCAAGAGTTTTTAAGTCAAGCTATGAATGTATTATTATATATTTACTTCAGATATAACAAGGTCATAAAAATACTTAGTTCACAAACCTAGAACATGTAGTACATTGCCTTGCCTGGTTATGTTGTACAGAAAACACAGAAGTAAGAATAATATTGCAAGTTAACATAACATGTTCTGTTAGTTACAGCTATTTCTGTTCTGAGTCAGAAATGGGGTGTCATTACAAGGTAAAATCGGAATCATGAGTTTATTTACAACACTTTGAACCAACACTGGCATATTCCTTACTCTGATCCAAATATACGGAAATTTATTACCAGAAAAATTACATATCGTAAATCCAAATCTCTCAAGGAGCATTTGATTTCCAGCCATTTCCATCACTCTCCACCTCTGAGCTCTACCAAAAGTATCCCCGGCACATACAAATGCGGCCATTGTAAACAATGCAACTGGATTAAGGTTTCTAACAGTATAACATTACCTAATGGCATCCCCCATAGATCACCTTACTATATAGACTGCAATACTTCAAATGTAATCTATCTGATAACATGTAGATGTGGAGCTTTCTATAAAGGCAAAACAAAACGCCCTTTTAGAAAACGTATCTATGAACACGTTTATTCCATTGAAGTGGGTAAAATTATTACGCCTATAGGCCATCATGTGGGCAGCAAACACAATTTTGATGTTTCAGCGATCCAATTTTTTGGTCTCGACCATATTCCCACTAATCCTCGTGGTGGAGATATAGATAAGAAATTACTCCAAAGAGAATCCAAATGGATTGTCAAACTACAAGCACATTAACCGCCAGGCTTAAATGATTTATCATGACTTTGAGCTTCAAATCATTTTCATGATCTCCTCTGAATAATGTGTACTTGTACTGCACCTTATAGAATTATATTCTGATTTGTTGCTTTGTTTGTTTGATTTGGTCATTGCTAACATCATGACAAACTAGTGTTATAAATTATAATGATACTACTGTAATATAATCACGTTTGTACAACTATTTTATGCCCTTATTATCCCGTTCCCAACTGTATTATAACCTTGTATGCATTTACACTTTCCTTGTACTTCTCTAAAAGTTCCTAATCTTTGGATATGAATGTTACTATCATTGATTTCATATTAATGTATTACTACCAATTATGATTATATTGCAATCCTCTCAAGTGTGGAAAACACTCCCTTCTATTAATAACCGACTTGCAGTTCATTATATGACTCTAAATGTTACTATATGGGTCCCCATATAGGTCAGTAATAGTAAAATCCAGGAATAGGACTCAATCATGCCCCCCTTACAAGATAACTTCCAAACATTCAAGATATATCTCCTTTAATATCCACAAACCCCCCCCCCCCCAGCACATTGGCACGACTTGCGGGGGACGGGGCACCACTTTTTGTGGTGCCTGGGCTTCTACACAGACTGGAATCAGTCTGTGCTTAGCCCTGTCCTAATCCCCCATATGACCCGCCCCTTAGGGGCGGATCAACTCGCGGGCTCAGGTAGGCTACATTGTCAGCTTGCCCTGGCCTGTGAAGGAGCCTGGCCAGCCAGAGGGAGGGAGGAGGAGAGGAGGGGGGCGAGGTAACTGTGTCTCTCTTCTCTCCTCACACTGCAGGCACGTGCACTCTTAATGTATGCACACACCTGCAGCAGCTGATCTGAGTAAAGGAAGCTTAATTAGATCTAACATAAAACACTGAAGGTACTTTTTATCATTTCCTTTGCTAGTATTTGACTATGCAACAATCACAACTTCCGGGTAAGCAGGAATTTTTATTCTAATTGGTACTTTCACCCTCTACACATTGTATTCTTAACTAAATGTAACTATATGGTAGATTTACATTGTATAGGATATAAGATACCATATAAATATACTTTATACCAATAGCTCTCTCCTGATTTCTTGCCACATGACTTACTGAATATAAACATCTTCCCTTTTACTCTATAGGTCTTCAACTGCAATACATTTATTATACAACATGCAACCTTCTATAAGCACAAGACCATAGGATGAATACCCTTATTCACCCTAACCTCTCATCAATTGGTACAATTTTGTTAGTTTAAATGAATCCTACTGGGTAAGCCATTATATATTTTATATAAGATCAACATCCTTACTTTTTAAGAATCCCCATATCTTGACTCTCTTGTCAGTGACAAGTACATATACCCCTATACCATGATTTCAATGTTTCAACTCTATGAATGCTACATACGATTATGTCTGCAATCTAAACAGATCAACTAAGTTATATATTACTAATTACAATATTGCAGTGTATCAACACTACTTTAAGATCTACTGTCCTGAATATATCACCCAGAACCGATCAATATACCATCCGTAAGTACTATTTTTTTATTTTATTTTTTTTTCTTATACTATCTTATAACTTTCCTATACATATGAGAATTAAGTAGGACCCCATACCAGACATAGTTGTATCTCTTCTTACTATATCCTAATAATTTAAACATCAATTTGCAATATAACCATCATTGCACATAACAATTTTTAATATAGAGTTATCTGTGATTTCCAACTGTCATTGATATATATTCCTTTTGTGTACACAGATCACAAATTGTATTAAGTCACATCCCCCTGAAGAAGCATAATGTTGGCGAAACGCGTCAGGGACTTGTATACAGAAAATACGGTCTTATTATATTATTACCTTTTCCAATTTTTCTTTACTGTCTACTGATCATGCTAGCAACAATTTGTCTAGGAAAACACCCCATTTCTGTGACTCAGAACAGAAATAGGTGTAACTAACAGAACATGTTATGTTAACTTGCAATAATATTCTTACTTCTGTGTTTTCTGTACAACATAACCAGGCAAGACAATGTACTACATGTTCTAGGTTTGTGAACTAAGTATTTTTATGACCTTGTTATATATGAAGTAAATATATAATAATACATTCATAGCTTGACTTAAAAACTCTTGAGCCTCAAAACCTCTTTCTTTGCTTTCTCCTTGCACTCCATGGTTTTCTTTTTTTGCAATGTGATATACTAAAGAGGGAGGCCCAGCTACATAGACCCCTTATCTTGGGGAGAACAGGGAACATCCCCATCCCCATCGCTCCCTCATTCTCCCTTTTTCCCCCCCTCCCTCCCGATATTACCAGATATCTATATTTGGGACTAATAGAATAGTTTGTCACCCGGATCCCTTTAACCAAATGGTTTGCTGTCTCCCTGGTGCCAGGGTTCGGCATGTGGTGGACCGAGTGGACAAATTTCTGGAAGGGGCTGGGAATGACTCAGCTGTCTTGGTCAATGTTGGAACCAATGACAGGATATATGGAAGATGGAGGATCCTTAAAAATCAATTCAATAAACTAGGTTTCAAGTCGAAGGAAAGGACCTCCAATGTTATATTTTCTGGAATATTGCCTGTGCCATGCGCAACACAGAAAAGGCAGAGGGAACTTAGACAGCTAAACGCATGGGTTAAGTCTTGGTGTAAAAAGGAAGGGTCTGGGTTCATATAGTACTGGGTTGACTTTTCATTGGGGTAAAACCTAAACGGAAGGGGGTCTGCTGTGCTAGAACAAATAATGTGGCAGAAAGGTTAGACAGGGGTCATTCACCAGAGGAAGGTGGATTGGGGATAGTTGGGGGAGGTTTATGGATAAGTATAAGGAGTTTCCCCCGTTACACACAAACATTGGATTCCGCAGTACTAATTGTACTGGAAATCCTACAGATTTGGTAAACAGTGCTGGTAAATGCAGCAATAGTTTAAAGAGCCTGTTCACCAATGCTAGAAGACTGGCAAACAAAAAAGGCAATTGGAAGCTTTAATGAATGACAAGCATTATGACTTAGTTGGTATATGTAAATCCTGGCTCTGTTCTTCACATGACTGGGCTTTCAAGATTCCTGGGTATACTTTCTTTCGTAAAGACAGAGTCAAACCAAAAAGGGGGTGGTGTCTGTCTGTATGTAAAAGGTGATCTGAAAGTGAAAGAAGAAATTGTTGATGAGGTATGTGATGAGGTTGAGACATTATGGGTAGAGTTGAATATGGGAATACATAATACAAAGTTACTATTGGGGTCTGCTATAGGCCTCCAAGTGCGAAAGAAATAGGGAATCAACTACTAGCACAGATAGAAAGGGCTGCACATGCTGGCACAGTTGTAGTAACGGGAGTCTTTAACTACCCTGACATTGACTGTAGTAACGGCAGCACAGGTACAGCAAAAGGATGGAAAGACTTTGCTGGACTTGTTTTTTCTAAAAATGCAGATCTTTTAACAAATGTGCATATAATAACTATCTTCTAAAGCTAGAAAAGTACATTCGTGTATTAAGAGGTATAGACAGCAGAGACCAAGACATCCTCCTGCCCCTGTACAAAGCATTATTGTGGAGCTGGAAGAAGAAGGGCAACAAAACTAATTAAAAAGATGGATGTTCTCAACTAGGGAATATGATCACCCTATAAACATGTATGAATGGTCCATACAGAGAACTTCACAATTATTCACTTTAAGGTCTTTGCAAGGGAAAAGAAGGCACACTTTGTGCCTGGTGGTAAAGAAGTTTATTCTCTGCATAAGGAAGGGTTTCTTTACAGTAAGGGCTTTCTCAAAAAGTAAGAAAAAAAGAACATACGGTGAAGAACACCAATTTTTATAGCGGGATTTTGTAGGCCAAAATCAACAACATGTATTATGAAAATAACAAAATTTTATTAATATTTACATTAAAAAAAACTAATTTCAAATACATAAAACCACATAAAACCATTGTTACATGTAAAAACCTCTCCTTTCAGTGTGTCCCTGTGAGGGAGACATTCTGGGTTAGTTCTCTACGCGTTTCACAGAAATATCCGCTTCCTCAGGAGAGGAGAGAGAATCTACAACCATAAAGAAGATTACATTGTTACCATCAGTCAAGTTATTATTATATTAGCAGAAAAAAAACATTAATTTAAACATATTACACATCAATGTACCTGATGCTTGTGTTTTCAGCATCACTCTCCGTTAGAATTTATGGTGGGGAACAAACCGGCGGTCATAAAGATACCCCAGACCTGTTACAGGTCTTGGAGGACATATCACTACCAGCTGACTGTTAGTTGCAATTAATATAGAACCTTTGTATTTAAGCATATCTCACCAGCAAGGAATAAAAGTAGTGAAGGAACTTCTGACAGAAACGAGTCAAACACTGCAAGAGCAAAATTAGTTTACAGTAACACTCTTGAAATATATATTGACACGTAATATATTCACATTTGATGACAATACCTACCTTCAGGTACAGGGGGTGGTGATGGGAACACCTTGTGCCCCAACTTACTCCAACCTGTACCTGGGGGGTTGGGAAAGAGAACAACAAGATGTGGCGGAGGTATATAGTGAGGGTATCATCGGACATCATCTGGCAGGGGTCTGAAAAACTATTGCTTGAATTCTATAAAAAAAATCAGAAAAATACTTACAATTTGGCATTTACTTTACAATATGATAGAAGGTCAATATCCTTTCTTCACTTGGAAATTGCAATTAGTCCAGATCTATCTATAGCAACAAAACTTTTTTTGTAAACCTACTACAGGAAATACGATACTATCTGTGAAAAGTGCTCATCCGGAATCCTTGAAAAGAAGTATTTCATTCTCGCAATATCTAAGAATAATGAGAAATTACTCAAGGGAGGAAGATTTTGAAACAGCAGCAAGAGATTTGCAGAATAGATTGATGGAAAGAGGATTCACCAAAACTACTCTTAAAAAGGCATATACCACGGTGAAACGAAAAGGTAGATCAGAAATTCTGTTCCCAAAGGCGAAAAAAAGACATGATACTGATTTGAGAATCATCACACGTTATTCAGCTCAACATCAAACAGTGAGAAATATTTGTGACCACTTTAGGCCTATACTTACTTCGGATCCTAAAATTAAAAAGCATATAGGCACCTACCCAAAGTTAACCTTTAGAAAAATACTTTCTTTAAGAGATACATTAGTGCAGAGTCATTTTCAAATGAATAAGGAAAGTTATAATAATGGCAACCTATCTATGTGGTGAATGCACACAGTGTGCATGGATCTAAACAAAGAGAGATCAATTTGAAGTACCAATCAAAAAGCTGCCTAAGCTGAAATATGCAGTACATTGTAAAACCAAGGTCATCATATATTTGGCCTTTTGTAGCTGTGGTTGCTTCTACGTGGGTAAGACAAGAAGGGAGTTTAGGAAACGAATTTATGAGCATATATATTCCATTAAAAATGGGAAAATTATTACCCCCTTAAGTCTCCACATGGGCACATGGAACAATTTCAATACCTAGGAAGTTAGATTTTTAGCACTGGAAAAAGTTGTGCTGGACAAAAGAGGAAGTGATTGGGATAAATCGATTCTTCAAAGGGAAAGTAAATGGATCTATTCTCTGAAAGGGATCTATTCTCTGAAAGCGAATCAATACCCAGGCCTGAACGAGATATTAAGTTTCAAACCCTATTTATAATGAATGATGTAAGCATACAATATTAGGTGCCGTTCAGTTAGGCAAAAGTAACTCATTTGATAAAATGATTATGTTGGTAAAAATTATATTAGTACATACATGTGAAAGATAAATTCCATTTAATATAATAATATATTGCAATCTGGCATATACCAACTGGGATATATTGAAACTAAAAACATGTAATAGTAACATCTGTAATGGCTAAATTGTTATATAACAGCATTAATGTGAATGATCAATTGTTTTATGTATGGATATACACGGTAATAAATTGAATGCATTTATAAATATTTATGACTTTTTTGTCATATTTATCGTTTTTTTTTCATCTCCTGTGTGTGTGTGTGGGGGGGGGGGGGGGGGGGGG
>NC_092865.1:74719615-74808407 GCF_032062135.1 Pyxicephalus adspersus | reverse complement strand
TCCACTTGTTGTCCAAACTGGTTGTGAATTAGTTGTCCAGCTGAGTTGCATACTCATTGTAACACACCTGATGGCGCATTCCAAGTGTAATATTCAGACCACCACACTAACTGTAAAAAGTGAGCTCCTGAACTCCCCTTAAATGATTTACCAGTCAAGCCTTTATCACCTTCAACCTAACTTTTCCCCCCTTTGCCACATCTGAGACCTGGTCAATGGCAGAGATAAAGCAGATACAGATAAAGCTGCCACACTCTTTCTTTGGCTCTGGATAAAGTTGCCCCGGCTACCCCCGTCCTGCTGGAAATCTGAGGAAATCTGCCCTCAGCACTGACTTGGGACTTGGGACATGGACTACAAAGCCAGACTACAACACTTTAACACTGAACTCACTGTCACCAAGCAAAATTCTTTCTCCGCTGTAATTTCCTCTTAAGCTTCCAACCCACGCAGCCTCTTCTTAACAATTGACTCCCTCCTTTAACTCACACATGCTCCCCCCACAAATACCTTCTCTGCATTGCCATTGCCACCTACTTTAGAGATAAAATTGAAAAAATCAGACATGATGTCTCTAACCAGGCCAATCCAACCATAGCCACCCCTTCAACCTGTAAATCATCACTGGCCTCCCTCAGTCCTGTTACTCTGGATGAAGTCTCTTCTCTTCTCTGATCGTCTCCATCTACTACCTGTCCGCTTGTCCCAATTCCCTCTGATCTACTCTGTGTCCATTCCTCCACCCTGGATCCCGCCCTAACCAAACTATTCAACCTCTCCCTTTCTACTGGTATCTACCCTCCTCTGTCAAACATGCCATTATTCTCCATATTCTGTAGAAACCTTTGTTAGACTTCTCCCTGCCTTCAAGCTACCATCCTATCTCTTCTCCCATATGTTCCCAAACTACTTGAGTGCCTTGTCTACAAAAGACTCACTGATTACCTGAGCTCCAACTCTCTCCTTGTCCCTCTCCAGTCTGGCTTTCAAGCTGCCCATTCAAATGATACAGCCCTTAGTAGTGGCCAATGACCTCATCAGAGCTAAGTCTTAAGGCAACTTTTCCCTCCGCCTTCTCCTTGATCTTTCCTCTGCCTTGGACATTGTTGATCACCCCCTTCCAATCCAAATCTTCCGCTCCATTGGTATCAGTTGACACTGCTCTCTCTTGGTTTGCTTCCTACCTGTCTGACCACTCTTTTTTCAATTTTTTTCAATGGTAATTCCTCCTCTCCCACTCTCCTCCCTGTTGGTGTTCCCCAAGGGTCAGTCCTTGAATTGGTTCTCTTTTCTCTGTACAACTCCTCTCTTGGTAGTCTTATATCTTCCTTTGGCTTATAGTACCATCTGTATGCTGATGACACTCAAATCGATCTGGCCACCCCTGACTTGTCTCCCTCAGTCCTGGA
Organism: Pyxicephalus adspersus; assembly: GCF_032062135.1. NCBI lineage: Eukaryota > Metazoa > Chordata > Amphibia > Anura > Pyxicephalidae > Pyxicephalus > Pyxicephalus adspersus. The sequence continues at coordinate 74,806,998 of NC_092865.1, read as the reverse complement.
TAAGGTCTCATGCTGCCTGTCAGCCATCCATCATGGATGTCTGACTGATTCCTGAAACTCAATGTGGATAAAAACAAACTTATTATCTTCCCCCCTCACATTCCAAATCTCCCCCTGATATGACAATCTTTTGCGTCCCTGCCCTCAGGCATGTTGTCTTGGCCTGTCTTGTCTTCTGCCCACATTTCCCCCCATATTTAGAACATTTCCAGGTCTCGTCATTTTTCAACATCTTCAAAATCCGCCCCTACCTGTCCCCAGAGACCACCAAGCTTCTTGTACATGCTCTTATCTCTTGTCTGGACTACTGTAACCTCCTCCTCTCTGGTATTCCACTAACCTGACTCTCTCCTCTATTATTAATGCTGCAGCTAGACTCCTCGATCCTTCCCATCCATTCTTATGCTGAATCTCTTTGCACTTCTCTTTATTGGCTCCCAATTCACCTTAGAATCAAATTCAAGCTCCTGTGCTTTGCCTTCAAATCCCCCCACAGTTCTTGTCCCACTCACCTTTCTAACCTGACCTGAGAAAATTACACCCCTAGCTACTCTAATAGCTCTTTCAATGACCTATTACTGACTTCCTCACTCATAACCTCATAACACAGCTCCAAGACTTTTCTAGAGCTGCCCCAACTCTCTGGAATAGTGTTCCTCATCCTTTTCAGCTTGCTCCTACTTTCTGCTAATTTACAAGAGCACTCAAAACCCATTTCTCAAACTTGCCTACCCATCTTCGTCTGTCTCCTAAAACCCTCACTACTTCCCACCACTCCATATCTCCCCTCCTATTGTGTGTTACTTCCCCCACCTCCTAGATTGTAAGCTCTTCAGGGCAGGGTTTTCTCCTCTTCCTGTGTCACTGTCTGTCTCACATTTGCAACACCTTGTATAGCGCTACATAAAAAGTTGGCACCATATAGATCCTGTTTTTTATTATTATTATTATTATTATTAATATTAATAAAAATAATAATAATAATATTATAAACATTGAGAAAGCTTATCAGGCACTAGTTCTCAATTCTCAATGAAACCTTCCTTTTGACAGGAGAATTACAGCGGATCGCCTCAACCTTATCTATAACATTACACACCTCAACCACTGTGATTGGTCCTTTTAATGTGGATCTTAAAAATCACTCCATCTTGTCTTGATCAAGAGGTTTTCTTCCCAGGAGATCTGCATAATATGTTCTTATCATATCCAGGATCCTTGCCCTGGATGTAACCAGGGAACCTGAATTGTTAATCAGCCCCTCCACAGACTTACCTGCTGATCCCTGTTTGCAATTGGTAAGTAAGGGTCAGGCGAGTGATATTTCCCATAATCCATTTCCAGTACCAAAGAGGCCTGCCTGTCATATTGGATTTCTCTCAAATGGAGTTTTACCTCTGCAATCTCCTCTTGGTTACCTTTCCTCGAGACAAATTGAACTTTGCCAGATGGTTATCAGCCAGAGAACCGAGTTGGGTCACCTGACAAAAAAAAAAAATATGTCAGCGTCAAACCTAAAGAGCAAAAATAGGGCTGTGTCAAGAGCCATTACAGATTTCATGCTGGTGACATTAATAGTTGCCACACCTTGAATGGAGCAGGCACGACCGTCAGGGTGATTGATATAGCTGCTTCTTGACTCTTTCCAAACTACTTACTGACCCTGACCTCTTGAGTGTACATTCTGAGTTTTCCATAGTCTCTGACTTACCACCATCATCTGTTAACATTATAATCAGCTGTTCTTAATAAGGGACTCCTTGGACCAATCCCTCCTACTCACTGGATTTTTTACAGGAGGCTTCATATCTCTCCCAAAATAAGTCTAAGCTTTTTGGCTTCACAAATGACATCATATTTTCCCAGGCCTACAGGGCTTAAATGTCATGACATGATTCACCCATCTTCAAGAGTAAATCTACTATATATTTTCTAGTGGGAGAGGTACCATTCAACCATTTAATTTGCATGAGATTCTTCCTTTTAAAATAAGTATTATTACCCTTGGGGATACTGGAGACAAAGTATCTTTTTCTCCCAGTGGTTGCCTGTAAATGGGATTTTTGGGGACTGGTAGAAAAACAGAATGATCCATGACACTGGACTTCCAGTTTATTCCAGCAACCACACGAGAGGCTACTATAGCAGCAGACACAGCACTGTCCATAGTCTCTGCAGGACTACAAATAGCAGCAGCAGGCACAGCAGTATCCATGGGTTCTACAGGACTACAAAAGACAGCAGGTACACTTAAACCTCAAAAGGCTCTGTGGTTATACAAGGCTCAGAAGACATAGAAGGGGTGCAGTTTCAGGGACCTCACAATCCTCAGAAAGCAGAGCAGCAGCTGTGGTTTCCTGCAGAATCTTCCGGGTTGCCTCCTCTTTCTCTTGGGTGACCCCGTTCTACTCAGCAGTCTGTGCAATGGGGAAGGTGACATCCTCCATAGTTCTTACAGATCCAGCCACAAATATTGCCTGCTCTTTGATTACTCTGCTTGATCTCCCATCCAGGAGCACAATCTATCTTGCTACAAACCAATATGAAGCTGTTGCACTAACTGCAGCTTGCCATCATTTTCATTTGCTATATAAATACTGTTTATTATTATTAATAATAAAAATTATATTAATTTAGACATGCCTCATACTAGCCCAAAAATAAACATTTTTTATAGGGAAATCTGAACTCTAACTCAGTATTCTGACTTTCTGATTTTTTTTTACTTTTCTGACTGGACTCCCAAAAGGCCCAGTTCTACGGTGCACTTTTAGCAACTTAAAAGCCCGTAATATGCAAGAATGAGCCTCCAGCACTATCTCATAGCATCTCCAGGGGAGATAAGCTAAGTGTGGTGCTATAAAAAATATACACAGTATGCTTTTCATGTCCTATGAAAAGTAAATTACAGATACATACAAGAATACAAGAACAAAAAAATGCTAAGATCTAACCTAATCTAACAATCATTACTTGGCTTGCTTTAACAGAAAAATGGACTTATAATTGCAAAGAGAAGATTTACCCGTGATGAAGAAAAAAAAGGGGTCCCTGATTCCTCAGATATTACAGAAGTTAAAGGTAAGCTTTGATTTTTTTTCTTATTTATAAGTTATTGTAAAAAAACAGAATTGTTAGTATGGATAAAATATTTAAATATGATACCATAAATAATGAAGGCCTCAAATTGTAAATCCTCTTGCAATGTATCCCACCTTCTTCCGTCTTCTGCTTACATCACCTCATCTTGTACTGCACAGATATGAGATCAGGTGACATAGGCAGAATATGGAAAAAGTAGGTGGCGCCCACTGGTTCACATTGGAAAGAAATCCAGAAGAATTGTATTACAGTGGGATCAAAGGCTCTGCAATAGGTATGTTTCATTGTTTTTTTAAATGAAAGTTCCTCAATAATGCACCAAATACTTTTCGGTTACCAGTATATAGGTTTTACAATTCACTTTTTAGGAGAGGCTTATCTGGGCAGCGATCCCGTGCTGTGTACCATCGCAGTATCAGACATTGTTCATTCTGTCCAACAATGTTACTTGCTTTGTATTCTGAACTTGACTCAGCTGGAATTGTGATACTGCTTTATGTGCGGGCTCTTCCCCTTAAGTCCTGGGGGCAACTGTGTGCTCTGAGACACAACCAGTCTCCCAAAGCTGAGCAGGGGCTTCCTATAGGTAAGACTGGATCATTAGATTGTGGATCTGATGTTTGGTGAGTACTGGTGCTGGACCAGGGCCATGAAAGTAATGCAAGTAAATGCTTAGTAATGCAAAATGATGTTTTTTATAACTTCCCCCAAATGTTTATTATTTTGTTTAGGAAGACAGAATGATATAGAACGTGTCAAAAAATACCTATTGAGAACCATCCAGCTGTTAAAGGGTTGTTAAGCATTTAATGTACATCGCTGAGTAATATGTTAGCGCTTTAAAAAATCCTGTTTAATAATTATAAACAGTGATGGCCTTTTTTAATATATTGCGGTAATATATATAAAATATATTTTAATATATATATACGGTAATATGGTTTGATACTTTAGTAAAGATCATTGGTATATATATATCTATACCATGTGATGTGTGTGTTGTAGTTACATCCTACATTGCATCCTCTATAATTTTTTTTTTTTCTGGAGGTATACGTTAGAATGTGGCATGAACAATATTTTGATTGAGGAAGCGACAAACAATTGTCTTTGTAAAAATCAGGTGGAAAACACTATTCTGTAATTGTCTCCTCCCTCAACAACAAAAGTCTCTTTGATGTTTCATTTGATGAGAATATTTAAAGAATTGTGTTATTGTAGGTATTTGGTGTTTTTGATAATTGGTCACCCCCCCCCCCCTCTTTTTCCCCCACAATATGAATTTAAGGGGAACTGCATGGCAGGGTTTTACACCAGATTGTTGTAACAACAGTTGTTCCTCTCAACCCCTAAAAGAGTCAGAGCTAAATGGTATTGAATACCAATTGAAAGGTCAATGCAAAATTAAGTCTATTACTTATTGGCATGTACACAATTTACAAAAATCTATTTCCCATATTTGTAATCCAGTGAGCATTTGCGTACAGATTTTTCCCAACTTTAAGGACTATTCCTCTATAAAAGCATAGTGGGAAGGTATCTTATAGTTGCTCCCAGCAACTATTGAAAGATTTGATCATATACAGAATAACAGAAAATTGTGACAAAATTGGACAATGTTAACTTAGAACATTTCAACCTCCTGGCATCAGAAATAATTGATACTAGGAATTTGGAAATTAAAACATACTTACAAAAACTGAATCTCCAACCTCTTTTAGTTCCCCTACTCTACTCTTTATAATGGGTTAAGAAACAAGGAATACAAAGACAAAAAGGTGAATTTTCCGTTCATGAAACACAAAGGCCCTGATTTAATAAAGCTCTCCAAGGCTGGAGAGAATACACTTTCATTAGTGAAGCTGGGTAATCCAGAAATCCTGGAATGGATCTGGTCCAGGATTGAAAACATTTGCTAACAAATAGCTGATGACTCTTAGGAAATCTATTCCAGGTTTGCTGGATTACCCAGCTTCACTGAGGAAAGTGTATTCTCTCCAGGCTTGGAGGGCTTTAATAAATCAGACTCAAAATACTAAAAAGCGTTCAAAAGTAACCCACACCACTTCCAAAACACAAACCCTTTCGCTTCACAAATCAGACATAGTAAGGTCTGAACCGATTGCACAATCATCACATGATGATGAAACTTTGGTTTAATCCCAGCACCATCACTCACATCATTACCTACTCTTACTGGTACTAGACCAAAATAATCTTCCACTTTTTTAGGTTATCATGCACCACAATATTCTACATTCCCTCAAAAGGTAGGAACTTAAAAAAAAAATGTCACAAACATTTCACCCAATATAATTAATTAAATGTAATTAAGTTATGAGAATTCCCCTTGAGTGAGGTAGAAATTAGAGTATTACAACTATGCCCTAGTTTTTTCCCTTCTTGTATTTTTGATAAACTTGAGTTTATCAAGGACACACATTTATTTGTGAGGAATGTAACAACATTAATATATTAACAGCAAAAAGATCAGATCTGAGCATGTAGGCCCCTTAAAGGATGTCTCTGAGTTGGTAACTGGACAAAAGAAAAGACAGATTTACTAAACACTTTTTGATAGCTGTGTGTACACTGGAAAATTGTAGAGCTCAAGTCTAAATTTATAATAGCAGTGTCACTGCCCTAAATGGTCCACAATGGCTAAAAATTGATATGATTGAGAAACAGTTGGACAAAATTAAGGTTGACAAACCACCAGGACCCCATGGGTTATATCCACGTGTCATCAAAGAGCTGAGCTCAGTTATTTCTAAGCCCTTTTTTCTAGCTTTTAGAGACTCTTTAATCACTGGCATGGTGCCAATGGATTGGCATAAGGCCAGTGTAGTTCCCATCTTCAAAAAGGGAGCAAAGTTACCAGGTAACTACAGACCAGTTAGTTTAATGTCCATAGTTGGTAAGGTCCTAGGGAGTTTGATAAAGAACCACATAGAGGAGTTTCTGCTAGAACATAATAATATAAGTGATAGTCAGCATGGCTTCAAGAAAGACAGAAGTTGTCAAACAAATTTACTCTCTTTTCATGAGGATGTAAGTAAACAGGTAGACAGTGGAGAAGCAGTTGATATAGTGTACTTGGACTTTGCTAAAGCATTTGACACTATACACCACAGACGGGGTGATATGCAAGTTAGGGTCAACAGGTTTAGAAAATAGATAGAGAACTGGCGCATCCAGAGAGTAATGATTATTGATTCATACTCTGAATGGTCTAAGGTTATTACTGGTGTACCCCAGGGGTCAGTGTTGGGACCCTTACGGTTTAACATCTTTATAAATGATATAGAGTTTGGAATTAAAAGTACCATAGATGTACCAGTATTAAGGATCCTGATTCAGTTGTAGAAATATATTGCGCGTGAAGCAAAAATATATTACGAACTTTTAACCTATGATCATATACTATGAATAGGATTTCACTTAATTGTAAGATGTCACTAGGTTCAGATAAAGTGTGTCACTGGATGAGGTATATAGATAAGAAATTATACAATATATAGGGATATTGTTCCTGTGACCAAGTCTAAAATGCAAATATACCAATATATATATATATATATATATATATATATATATATATATATTTATTAGTGACACTTACTTGGGTTGGACCAACCATAGGTCATAAGGTCGATAGGAAAAGTTGATGATACTATATGTGACCTTTCCTTTGGATAAAGAATATTCCCAGGCCAAAAGCTCCCAAGTGTGAAAGTTCCTAGATATAAACAAGTGGTTTGATATTTCATCAAGGATGGAAAATTTGAGGGTAAAACTAAATACATTTATTTGGTGCATCACCATATGATGAGGGGGGAGAGAGCTTACCACGCCAGATGCAGGTGTCCAGTTGGAAGGTATTGCAGAGATTGCAGGGAAGCAGAGGTAGTAAAAATTGTCACAGTCTCGCTTGATAGAGGCGGACTGGTTGGTGTTCCTGTGTGTGTCTGCTGATAAGAAAGTCCCCATGACATCATCAGCCTCTGTAGCGGAGTGGGAGGGCCGCTGCCATGGTGATAGCGCCTCTCCACAACTATATATATTTACTAATGGTTAACTAAAAATCACTAGTGACTTTATGTATAGTGTGTGGAACTCCACCCCAAGATGTAATGGGCAGGGGTATCTTCATTTTATGTTTGTTTAATTATGTATGAATCTAGACATAAATGCATTATTATTGTTTTCTAAAACCATAGATGCATTATATTCAAGCATCCTGCATGATGAGGGTATTATAAGCATTAAAAAATATTTAACAAGTGAGCCAATTAGCTTAAAAACAAAACAAATTGGTAATCTTATTACTTACCAATATACTGACTTCCTCACTCATAACCTCATCACACGCACGGCTTCAAGACTTTTCTAGAGCTGCCCCAACTCTCTGGAATGGTCTTTCTCGTCCTATTCGGCTTGCTCCTACTTTCTGCTCATTTAAAAGAGCACTCAAAACCATTTTTTCAAACTTGCCTACCCATCTATTTTTGTCTTTTATAACCGTTACTACTCCCCACCACTACATATCTTCCATCCTATTGTATGTAAATTCCCCCACCTACTAGTTTGTAAGATCCTCTGGGCAGGGTCCCCTCCTCCTCCTGTGTCACTGTCTGTATCTGTCTGTCATTTGCAGCCCCTATTTATTGTACAGTGCTGCATAATATTTTGGCGCTATATAAATCCTGTTTATATTAACCACCTGGCCGTTAATCCCGACATAGCTCGGGGTAAACACTTGCAAAAAGTGTTAAACTCGAACTTTTCTCACCAGGTGGTTAAAAATGTAAACAAACGTTATATTGCAATCCGATTGTCATACAATGTAATCTGCTTTTAAATGGTTTTTACAGTACAAAAACACCACACAACATGAAATAAAAATAAAAGTACATTTTTAATTTTATAGTTTATTTTTAGATTACGTTGTTTTCTATTATTTCATTATTTTGTTAAATTATTATTTATATAAAATGATTATAATATAATAAATATAACTATCATACCCGGGAGTTAATTCTAAGAATTACAAGCCCACAATATAAACAAAAATTTCTATGCAAAAAAATAGGATAGGATTTTATTAAAAGTACATTTTTTTTTACATGATTGTGTGTTTCAAACTTTATTTTATATTCGTGATATCTACTATAACCCTGTTCGGACATATTTCTGTAACTTACAGGTCCACAATTTAAAAAAAAAAATTTCATGAAAAACAGTGTACCGCTTTTGGTACAGAAATCTAGACATCAGTGTAACGCCCAGGAGGTTAATAATAATATTGCATCAAAATATTTTTATTTTTGATGATCAAATCTACAGCCAAGTATGAGGGGTTGCTATAGGGACACAATGTGCCACCACATATTCCAACCTGTACCTGGGAGGTTGGGTAAAAGAACCTTTTTTTCAGATAAATCCCTGTCCATGTACCTTCCCCACATTCTTTTATGACGAAGGAACAGATGCGTTTCTGATTTTGACTGGCACAAGAAGTCATCTTAACCAACTCTTTGCATGTCAACAACAAAATTCATAAAATTTATAAATCACAGTGAAAGCTAGTACAACATCTATTTCCTTGTCAGACCTTCAAATAGAAATCAACTTTAATAATAAACCTTTATCAAAATTATATGGCAAATCTACGTCAGGAAACACTATTTTATCTGTAAAAAGTGTACACCCTATTAATTTAAAAAATGGTATAAAATATTCCCAATATTTGAGATTAAGAAGACAATTTTAAATCAGCCAAATATGATTTAAGGGCCAGACTTTTACAAAGAGGTTATAGTCAAAAGATTACCTTTAGAAAACTTCCATCGATCAAAGACAAATTAGTAAGAAATCATTTGGAACTATTAAAGATAAAACCATCAAATGATTTAAAATTGGGAACTTTTCTGTGTAAGAAATATAAACAATGTAAATGGATATATAGCCAAAAGGACAAATTTAGAATTCCAGCTGAAATCAAGTTATATCTACAACATCACGTTGATTGTGACACAATAGGCATGTGGACATTTTTAAATTAGAAAAACGAAAAGAGCATTAATACCAACATGTATACACTGTCACAAGTGGATAGATACCCTCTCATTTAAGTTATTAGAATGAATGTGGTTCAAAGACAGGGTTTTCTTTGGCAACAATCTTTAGTGTATTCAACGACAATCAATAGTACATTCTCATAAATGTGAAACAGCAAACAATAATATCAATAGTACAGATTTGTCAGGTACTTCCTCACCCTTAGAGGTTAATTACCCAAATTTTTTTGTAAACATCCACAGTAAAATTTAGGAGTATTTCCTCCTATCTAGAGGTCATTTACCTCCTATGCTAGACAGAGACCAACTATTTTATAATAAATAAAACATATAACATAAACGTATTTCTGACACAGCTTTGTTAACCCGACATGTTTCGCCCAATCTAGGCTTCCTCAGGAGTGATGCTACGCATGTTGATGTTCAAAGCTCTGTTTCTTGAGGGCATCTACATGTTAAATAAATATCTGTTACAATAGTATGTAGATATTTAAGTAATTGATTTATTTCTTATTTTAAATGGTGCCTAAATTACTTTTAATAGAATGTGTTATAAAATTACAAAATAATTAATGTCACATGCCTTCTCCACAGCCAGTGCGCTACTGCATCTCTGCCAAGGGTCACTTACTGTGGATCAGTATGCAATAACCTTGGCAGCTGAAGGTTTCGAGCCTTGGCAGCTGAACTCGCTTGGAACAATGAAGCACTCCACGCTACCTTCTGGCAAGGCCTTTCTGACCATGTGAAGTATAAGTTGGTCGGGAGATTACCTGGTCTCTGGATGATCTGATCTCCTTGGCCATCCAGATAGACATCTGCTTCTAAGAGCGTTTCCAGGCGAAATCTCGCCCACACAAAGCCTTCGTCCGGCGTTTGGCACACTCCTTTCAGCAGCCTCTGCAAACTCCAGCCTCCCCTGTTCCCCCCGTCTCTGAAGAACAAATGCAGCTAGGCCGATCAAGGCTATTTCAAGAGGAGAGGACCCGGCACCTCTCTTCTAGTCTCTGCCTGTACTGTGGACAGAAGGGACATGTTATTAAATCTTGCCCACAGAGGCCGGGAAACTTTAGCGCCTAGCATGTTCTGAGGGGGGCATGCTAGGTCACTCTTCTCTCCCCTCCAGTCAGCGACCCTCCATAACTATCCAGCTTCACCACAACAATTCCACACTTGCCCTTGAGGCTTTCATTGACTCTGGAGCAGCTGTAAATTTTATTTCTTCCACCCTCCTCAAGGAATGTGGCTGGCTTATGGAACCATTATCACAGCCTCTGCCAATCCCTGCGGTGGATGGTACCCTCCTGTCATGTGGACTTATTCCCTTTCAGACTTGACCCAAAGAAATGTTCATTGGTGTGCTACATCATGAGACCGTAACTTTTTTGTGTTTCCTCAGGCCACCTCTGCAGTCATTCTGGGCCTCCCATGGCTTCAACAACACTCCCCAGTGTTAGACTAGTCCACTCCAGAGGTATTGGCTTGAGGCCCCTCATGCTACTCCCAGTGTTTGACTAAGCTCAACCATCTCAAGCCTCTCACTCTCTCCATGTCAGAGGTTGCTCCATCCATCCCTACTCAGTACTTGGACTTTCAAGACGTCTTTTCCAAATGTAAGGCTTAGCAGCTTCCTCGTCGTGCTATAGACCTCATACCTAATTCCACACCTCCCAGAGGTCGGGTACACCCCCTCAGTCTACCGGGGACTAAGGCCATGAGTGAATACATCAAGGAACACCTGCAGCGAGGATTTATTTGCAAGTCTACTTTCCCGGCTGGTACAGGATTCTTCTTTGTCCAGAAGAAAGATGGGACTCTGCCCCTGCATTAACTATCGCGGCCTTGAATGCCATCACGGTTAAGAACCGCTACCCGCTGCCACTTATCCCCAAGCTTTTTTGACCGTCTCTGTGGTGCCCAGGTCATCACCAAACTGGACCTTTGAGGAGCCTAAAACCTAATTGGGATCAAGGAGGGGGATGAATAGAAAACAGCATTAATTACCAGGGACGGGCATTTTGAGTACCATGTTTCCCTGATGATAAGGCATCCCCATCAAACAGGCCACCCCCCGATTTTTGTTTAAAAAATTAAAATAAAGCACCCCCCGCAAATAAGACACCCACCGATACCTGCCACTGTGTGCCTCTGTGTGACTCCTCAATGCTGGCTGCAGTGCAGAGTGAAACTGAAAGTAACTTCAAAAGGACAAGCAAGCTACTGATCCCTGCCCTAACGGGGTCTGTTACCCGGCCGTAGAAGCAAAAAAAAAGTGAGTCAGTGAACAGAGGGGACAATGAATGGCACACAGAAGGGGACAATGAATGGCACATGAGTGATCAGAAGGGGACAATGAATGGCACATGAGTGATCAGAAGGGGACAATGAATGGCACATGAGTGATCATGAGTGATTTTCAACAATAAATGTGTACTGTAGTCTTCTTCATGGTAAAATAAGATATCCCCCTGAAAATAAGACCTAGGGCATATTTTGGCATTTCAAAAAATATAAGACAGTGCCTTATCATAGGGGAAACAGGGTATCTAGTGATGGCCTTCGGTCTCTGTAATGCCCCGGCTGTCTTCCAACACTTTGTCACTGAGGTATTCCATGACCAGCTTTATATCTGTGTTTTGGTCTATCTGGATGACATCCCAATTTTTTTCCCCTGATTTGCTCTCACACAGACAGCAGGTCCACCTGGTCCTACAAAGATTCTGAGACAACAGACTCTATGCGAAGGCTGAGAAGTGCCAGTTTGAACTTCCCAAGGTGCCCTTTCTGGGCTACATTGTCTCCAAAGAGGGTCTTTCCATGGATCCTGGAAAGGTTTTGGCTATTACTAACTGGCCACTACCCTGCGGCCTAAAAGCCACTCAGTCGTTCCTGGGTTTCACTGGCAATTCATTAGAAATTACTCCACGCTGGGAGCTACCATCACTGCCCTGACCCGGAAGGATGCTGACCCCAAGAACTGGCCCTCTGAGGCTATTGGGGTCTTTCATGCTCTGAAACAATCTTTTATTTCTGTCTGCTCTGGTTAGGCCAAATGTGTCTGAACCCTTTTCTGTTGAGGTTGATGCCTCCTCTGTTGGAGTGGGGGCCCTTATCTTTCAGACCCCCATTGGAGTACCACGCACATGTGCATTCTTTTCTAAGAAGTTTTCCCCAGTAGAAAATAATTATTCCATCGGAGACCGAGAACTTCTAGCAATCAAGCTAGCCTTGGAAGAATGGTGTTACCCTTTAGAGGGTTCCCCTCACAAGATCACTATTTTTACTGATCACAAAAACTTTCAGTATCTGCAGACTTCTCGCCGTCTTAACCCACAGCAAGCCCATTGGTCATTATTCTTTTCTAGTTTTGATTTTGTGATTACTTTTAAACCTGGTTCCACCAACTCCCAAGCAGATGCACTTTCTCGCTTTTTTGATCAACAGGATTCCGAGACTGTTGCAGAGCCAGAGTTTATCATACCTCCAGCCCGCATTTTGGCCTTGACCTCTACCCAAGAATCTGCTATCCCTCAAGGTAAAACCTTGATGCCGCCTCAACTTTGCACCAAAATACTACATTGGGCACATGACTCGAAACTTTCTGGTCACCCGGGTGTTTACAGAACATATACATTCCTCTCCTGCCTCTACTGGTGGCCCAACCTTTATAAGGATGTGACTGACTAAGTAAAGGCCTGTGCAGTCTGTGCTCAGACCAAGTCATCTACCTGTGCCCCAGCAGGGCCACTTCTTCCTCTGCCTATTTCCAAGGAGCCTTGGAGTCATCTGTCCATGGATTTCATCACTGATCATCCTCCTTTTATGGCTGTACAGTTATTTGTGTGGTTGTAAATCGATTTTCTAAAATGGCCCATTTTGTACCCTCTTCCAGCTTTACTATTGCCAGCAGCACTGGTGCCAGTCTTTATTCAAGAAATTTTTAGACTTTATGGCATGCCCATTTATATAGTCTCTGATCGTGAGGTACAATTTACTTCACATTTCTGAAAAAGGCTTCTGCAAATCCCTGGACATTTCTGCGTTGTCCTCAGCTTACCACCCGCAAACCAATGGACAGACAGAAAGGGTCAATCAGTCATTGGAACAATACCTTCGAGCCCCAGTATCAACCCACCAAGATGACTGGCTCTACTACCTTGGGCAGAGTTCACCAACAATAATTATGTTTGCTCCAGCATCAAGAAGTCTCTATTGTTTATTGCTTACGGCAAACATCCTCGCCTTCTGTCTCCTATTCCTTGCTCTACTGAAAAACCCGCACTCTGTGCCCTGCAGAGGGACTTCAACTGTATTTTGGCCTCAACATCAGTGCACCTACAGCAGTCGGCTGCCCATTAGAAGTTTGCGGATCGGCATCGCCGTAAGGCGCCTCTTTTCCAACCTGTGGACAAAATCTGGCTGTCGACCAGGAATATTCGTTGCAAGGTGCCTTCTCTAAAGTTTGCTTCACCTTTCATCAGACCTTTTGTCATTTCTGCCAAGGTTAACCAAGTTTGTTATAAGTTACGCCTTCCTCCACATCTCAAGCTGCCCAATACTTTCCATGTGTCTCTACTTAAGCTGTTGGTCCTGAACTGCTTTTCTCGTTCCTCTCCACTGGCTACTCCTGCAACCGATTCTTTTCAGGAATATGAAGTCCATCAAATTTTGGATTCCAAAATTTCTCGTAAGAAGCTCATGTACCTGATCTACTGGAAAGGTTTTGGCCCTGAGGAGAGATTGTGGGTTCCTGCTGCAAATGTGTCTGCCCCTCTCCTGGCTAAAACATTCCACTGCTTCCCCTTGAAACCTGAACCTAGGTCCGTGAGAAGGCCCCAAAAAAAGAAGGGTAATTTCACATTTACCTCTTCCCCTCTAAAGACTCTGCACCTTGACCATTCTCAGCACCACCTCTGTGCAAGCCATAGCACCCCCTAGTTGTCCTGTCTCTCTGTGCGTGACAATTACTTATATTGAGAAAACATGGTTATATTATACAGTGCTATGATCTAGATAATTGGACATTTTGTGAGAGATAGATGATTCTCAAAAAGAACATTCTTTGTCCATAGACTGTTGTTTGTTTGTTTGTTTGTTTTCACCCATTGATTGGAAAGAAGTGTTTGCTTGTTGCTGTGTCCATTTTCTCCCTTGGTGCCACTCTATATATGCTTCATTAATTGTGCTGAAGATAGCAGGAACTCCAATTTGTTGAAGTAGAAAGCTGGTCTTGTACGTTGAAACACTGTACTTTAAAATTACATGGGTATATTTATTTACTTAGATTTTATTGTAAAAACTTTGTAGGTCTCATGGTTATTTCCTGAGGAAGCAGATGATATATCCTTGAAACATGTCAAAAAATAATTACCGAGAACCATCCAGCTATTAAAAGATTGTTGAGCAGTGACTGCCTTTTTAATATATATTTGTAATTTTATGATTTGATACTTTAACAAAGATCCTTGGTATTTAATACAATATATATATTGTGCTGAGAAGTTCCTGACTTTGCCCTCTTCCAGATGAAATAGAAAAATGAGTGTGGGGGCATATGACAGCCTAATATCTTAGTAATTATCTGTACTATCAGGTCTTTGCGATTCTTAAAACTGTTTTTTCTTTGAATGAGAAGCTGTGAAGGCAGAGTGTGAAAGAGGCACAAGCAAGTTTCACGTGCACAGCACAGCACCTTAATGTTTGCACAGCACCTTAATGTTTGACCAATAATGTTAGCCTGTTTAACGAGATTTGTCTGGTACTTTGAATCAACATTTTATAGCAGTCATGTAATCATTACTCACTGTGGTGGTTTTATTGGCTGTGGTTTCAAGTAAAGTACAACAACAGGCAAAAACCAGTAGATAGGGTATCACTAGGTATATGGTGCATAAAGGTGCTTGCCAACCCCAGAATATGTATAGGAGCATAAATAACGAAAGAACAGAGGGGTCCTAATAGACAAGATTATTGTATTTAAGATAAAGTGCTTCTTAAAAAAACAATATAAATCCTTAAGAGCGGTTAGCAAATGTTCCGGAAATTATCCGAGACATTTACCCCGTTAAGGGCTTCGTCAGGGGTCATGAAACGTTTGATGGTACATTGTGATATACTGCAAACAATTGTTATAATGAACATCATGTTATTGATAATCAAGTGGTACAAAAAATAAAAATAATTTAATATATTCTCTCACTCCAAATTAGCATATGTTTGATTTGTCCATAGATATGCACAGTCACATAATGGGGTGGTTAGAGTAGCTTATTACATATACAGGATAATATACCCACAGAGTCACAGTTTATCTGGAAAATCATAGAAGAATTATATACAGAGATACATACACATAAAAATAATTATAAAAATACACCAATTGTTAAATGTGATCAATGGAGATGTCAGGTTCATGACCATTATCAATGTAAATCAAAAAAAGAAATAAGGAAGAATATTTAATGTTAACTTACATGTCAGATGGTTGACCAACAGATTACATGCTGTATATATTTCACAGAAAAGTCTGGTGAAGAAAGATAGCTCACAAGTGGGAGATATCCCCCATAATCAGCTATAAATGTAATATAGGATAATAAGGGTGTAATATTTACACTTGTGAAGAAATATACTTAAACTTATACTTGTGAAGAAATTTTTTGATTAGTGTAGGTTGAAGTAGTAAAGTAGTTTGCTGGTGTGTATCCTACCTGATAAGCCGTTATTCTAAATATCTCCCCAGTGGTGGTAGAAGCAGATATTTCCCAAGTGGTGATAAACGTCTATAAATGTAATATAAGGTAATAAAGATAAAGTATATTTATTCATAAGCATTTTGTTTAATTATTATAGATTAAAATTAATAAAATAGATTGTTTATGAGTATATTACCTGATAAGTAGTAATATCTCCCAAGTGGTAACAAATAGCAGATATTTATTAAGTAGTGATAATCTCTTATAAATATAATATTAGTAACCATATAATATATATTTGCCTTCAAATCCCTACACAGTTATTGTCCCACTTACATTTCTGACATGGTTAAAAAATACTCACCCTGCCGCTCTCCCTGCTCCTCCAATGACCTACTAATGACTTCCTCACTCACTAATGATAACCTCATCACACGCACGGATACAAGACTTCTCTAGAGCTGCCCCAACTCTCTGGAATGGTCTTCCTCGTCCTATTCGGCTTGCTCCTACTTTCTGGTCATTTAAAAGGGTGCTCAAATCCCATTTTTTCAAACTTGCCTACCCGTCTTCTTCTGTCATTTGAAACCGCCACTACTTCCCACCACTACATATCTCCCATCCTATTGTGTGTGAAATTCCCCACCTACTAGATTGTAAGCTCTTCGGGGCAGGGTCCTCTCCTCCTGTATCACTGTCTGTATTAGTCTGTCATTTGCAATCCCTATTTATTGTACAGCGCTGTGTAATATGTTGGCGCTATATAAATCCTGTTTATTATTAATAATAATAATAATAATAATTGGAATAAGTTTGAATATTGTGGGTTAGAATATTAAAATAGTTTGCTGGTAAGTATGTTAAGTTGATGGGTGAATGCTGAACAAGGTTACCATGGTTAGGAGGAAAAGGATCTGTGACTGTAGCTCAGTCCCCAGAGTGAGGTATGGATGCCACAGGGTCAGCCACGTGCCCTTAAATGAAGTGAGGGGACGGAAGTGGGTGAAAAGTAGCACTGCGCGTGTGTGTCTTGCAGAACTCAGCTAGTGAGCCTGCATGGGAACCTAATGTCAGTCAAAGGGGGCTCTCCTGAATGACATCAATATATGGGAAAGCCCCACGGGTGTTTGCTGGCTCAGCATCTGCATCGGAGCATCAAAAGGATGCCGATGGAAACGCAGAGAGCACATACAAATATGTGCTCATATGGGGGATGGAGTATTAATGCCGTAATGTAATTAATGTAAACATTGCCCCGCATATTAACAATGGCACCGGAGCAAATGCTCTGGTGCTCCTGTCCCCCATAAGTCAGCAAACAGTACTACGTGGGGGAGAGAGGGAAAATGGGAGAAAGGAGGGGGAAGGGGGAGGAGGATGGTGATTGAGTAATGAAATGATTCATGTGCCGTAATCTGAGTAAGTGTGTGAACTGAAGACACGACCTTAATATAAATGGATGTGTGAGCAGATATGTATTAGAAGGTGAATACAAATCACCATACATAAATTCATATTCAAAAAGGTAAACACAGTAATAAATACAGTGAAGCATTAAGCAATGGTAGTAGTCACAAAATCATTAAAGTATTCAAGCCAATATAATTCCCATATTGTGATTCTCAAGGGTAATACAAAGAGTATATATATTTATACAAAAAATAAAGTTACATAGTAGGTTAGGTTGAAAAAAAGACATAAGTCCATCAAGTTCAACCACTAGGGAAATAAACATATCCCAGATATAAAACCCTATAACACATGGCTGGTCCAGAGGAAGGCAAAAAAAAGCCTGTTCTGTAGTAACCAGTTAATAATTCCAACATGGTTTAGAGAAAGGGTTTGAAGCTAAATACCTTGTTTAGCCCAAGGAAGTAATTCACTTTTAAAGTGAAAATCTATTTGAATTTGGACTGCAAAAGTTTTTTTCAAAATCTCCCCCCCAGGACTAGGGGTGATGCATTCTAGTGCCGCAAACCCAATGTAGTTGGTGTCAAAATTATGAGTAGTACCAACGTGGAAACTGACTGGTGTTACCACTTTCCCATTGGAGATGGGGTACACATGTTCATATATGCGTTTCCCTAATGTTCTTTTTGTCTTACTTATGTAAAATCCACACAAGCACATGGGATCAGATAAATCACATCTAGGGATGAACAGTTCACATGGTAATTAAGTTTATGGACAGACCCATTGGGAAAGGGAAAGGCCTGATTCTCCAGGATCCAGACACATTGTTTGCAGCTGCCACATCGAAAGGTACCATTAGATTCTGCAGTGTTGTCAACAATAGAAGGAGAATTATAATGGCTGGAGATCAGAGTATCTTTAAGGGAGCCAGGTTTCCTATAATTGATCCAGGGTTTAGATCCAATGTTGTATTGGATGGTGAGGTCTGCCGTGAGGAAGTTCCAGTGTTTGGTAAGGATTTTCTGAATCCCTTGGTGGTGTTCATTGAACTGTGTAATGAGTTGGAGTTTATTATATTAGGGATGAGCAAGAAATTTTGACACATCGTTTTCGCGAAACCATCAGAAGATTGAGGAAATTATAACAGGAGGATTCACAGAATGATCATATCTGAGCATGAAGCCCCCAAAGGATGTCTCTGGGTTTGGTAACTGGGGATAAAGAAAAGGCACATTTTCTTAACACTTTTTTTAGCTCTGTGTACACAAAGGAAAATGGCAGAGCTCAAGTCCGAATTCATAATAGCAATGTCACTGTCTTAAATGAGTCACAATGGCTCAAAATGTATATGATTGAGAAATAGTTGGGCAAAATTAGGGTTGACAAAGCGTCGGGACCTGATGGATTATATCCACATGTCCTCAAAGAGCTGAGCTCGGATATTTCAAAGCCAATATTTCTAATTTTTAGAGACTCTTTAGTCAGTGGCATAGTACCGATGGACTGGTGTAAGGCCAATCTGGTTCCTTTCTTCAAAAAGGTAGAAAAATCATTACCAGGTAACTACAGACTGGTTAGTTTAATGTCCATAGTTTGAAAGGTCCTGGAGAGTTTGATAAAGAACCACATAGAGGAGTTTCTGCTAGATAATAATATTATAAGTGATAGTCAGCATGGCTTCAAGAAAGATAGAAGTTGTCAAACAAATTTACTCTCTTTTTATGAGGAAATAAGTAAACAGGTAGACAGTGAAAAAGCAGTTGATATAGTGTACTTGGACTTTGCTAAAGCATTTGACACTGTACCCCACAGACGGTTAATATGCAAGTTGGGATCAACAGGTTTAGAAAAGTCAATCTGTAAATGGATAGAGAACGGGGTTAAAGACCATATCCAGAGAGTTGTAATTATTGGTTCATACTCTGAATGGTCTGAGGTTATTAGTGGCGTACCCCAGGGTTCAGTGTTGGGACCTTTACTGTTTACCATCCTTATAAACGAAATAGAGTTTGGCATTAAAAGTACCATTTCTGTGTTTGCAGATGACACCAAACTATGTAATGGAATTAGGTCCATACAGGATGTCTATAATCTATAAGCAGACCTGGATGTACTGTGTGATTGGGCAGCCAAGTGGCAAATGACATTTATTATATATAAATGTAAAGTGGTGCACTTGGGGACTAACAACATGCATGGTGAGCCTCCGGGTGAATACATACAAGTCAGAAATGGAAAAGGATCTGGGGGTTATGGTAGATCATAGACTTAATAACAGCATGCATTGCCAAGCTGCAATATCTAAAGCTAGTAAAGTAGTTTCTTGTAATAAAAGAGGAATAGAGTGCAGAAATGGAGACATGTACAAAGCATTGGTCAGACCACATGTGGAATATGCAGTCCATTTTTGGGCACCAGTTCACAAAAAGGACATTGTGGAATTGGAGAGTGCAGAGAAGGGCAACTAAAGTGATAAAAGGAATGGAGGAGCTCAGCTATGAGGAGAAGTTAGCTGAACTGAATCTATTCTCCCCTGAGAAGAGACGTTTAAGAGGGGACATGATCACCCTGTATAAATTTAGAAACGGTCCATATAGAGAACTCTCTTTCCCATTATTCACTTTGAGATCATTACAAAGAATAAGAGGGCACTCTTTGCGGAGGAAAAGAGGTTTAAGCTCCGGATAAGGAAGGGATTCTTCACTGTAAGATCTGTGAAAATGTGGAATCATCTCCCTCAGGAAGTAGTTTCAGCAACTAGTATAGATTGCTTTATAAAAAAGATGGATGTTTTTCTAGAAGAACAAATATAACTGGGTATTAAGTATTTAAAGTAAAGAGAACAGAGACTGTTGATCCTGGGAACATCCGATTGCCTCATGGAATCAGAAAGGAATTTTTTTCCCCTGTTGAAGCAAATTGTACCAGGGTTTTTATTTTGCCTTCCTCTGGACCAACTATGTCTTATAGGGTTTTATATACCTGGGATATGTTTATTTCCCTAGTGGTTGAACTTGATGGACTTATGACTTTTTTTAACCTAACTTACTATGTAACTATTGTTTGCAGTATATCACAATGTACCATCAAATGTTACATGACCCCTGAGGAAGCCCTTAACAGATGAAACGCATTGGGAAATTTCTGTAACATTTGCTAACCCCAAATCTCCAGGTTACAGTCTGGATTTCTGGATTACTGTTTGATACTTGTGATTAGTTGTTGACTGTCTAGTGCCATCTTGTGATGGCCCCACAATAGATCACTTACAATCGTAAGGATCCTCTGGATTTATATTGTATTTTTGAGAGGCAATATATATATATATTTTTTTTAGCAAAAAACAAAACAGACATTTACAGAACTCAATTTACAGAGCTCTTCCATAAATTGTATATCATTCACCCTGATTACCCATTATTGAACAGTTGGCGGAACAGCTTGCCTCCACAGTGGAGGGATGAATGCTTTGGCAGCGTTTAATAGATGGCGCAAAAGAGATTTTTTATAACGTTTCCTCAACATCGCTGACACATGCAGCAGGGCAAGCTCCAGTTTGTCATGAATCGACACCCCTGTCAATCATTGTACTATTTCTGAACCATCCACCCAGAACAGGGCTGAAACGGGGCAGTCCCAATATATGTGTAATAAGGTACCTGTGTGATGGCCACATCTCCAGCACACTGAGCTTGTGTGTGGAAAAATCTTTGCCAGTCGATCAGGGGTTCTATATCACCTAGTAAGTAGTTTGTAGTTGGTCTCCTTATACCGGTTGCTAATAGAGGCTTTATGGCCATAGTGTAGCATGAGGTACATTTGGTCTTTCATAAATTTAGTGTTAAGTTACTCTCCCATTTGGCCATAAAATTGGGCCCAGGAGAGTCATGTCTAGTCAATTGCAATTTATACATGTAGGACAGCACACCTCTCAAGGGATCTCCGGCGACACACAGGCTCTCTATGGAGGGGATAGAAGTCCTGTGCCAACGGTAAGGACAAGATAAAGTGTTGGTATTGTATTCTTCTCCACGCATCTAAGCAAAGGAGGGAGTTGTCTACTTGAAGTTGCTTAATGCTAAGCCAGGTGGAGGGTTGCGAAAAATGTGTAGCTCAGAAAATGCCATTCTGAATCCAAATCCTAAAGATCAGATCTTTCCTACTGGTTGGTAACCTGTTTATGCAGCAAGTGGAGAGAGAGTCGCACCTGTAGAGTCTGTAGTAAATACAGGAGACAGGGCATAATACTCATTTTTAGGATATTATAACGGTCGAACCACAAAAAGGCCTGTTGCCTCCATCGCTGAAGGTCTCATATTGAGAATGGTACGAAATTCAATTCTTCTAACCTCCTCAGATCAGCCGGGATATTGGTGCCTAGATAACGAATTGAACTCCGGGCCCCTTTATTCCAAAATGTGGGCGACAAGGGTTTCGGAAGCTCAGCAGGCAAGTTAACATCTACTGCTTCTGATTTTTGAAGGTTGACTTTATAATCAGAGAACTGTGCATTGTGGCGCAGTTCCTTAAGCAGGTTAGGGGTGGTCACCTGGGGAGCAGTGATATAGAAATAAAAGGTCGTCTGCGTAGGCAGAGACTTTGTGTTTAGTGGATCCCACTCTAACACTTTAACATCCGGATTCTTGCAAATATGTCCCAACACGGACTCAAGAAGTTAAATAAAAAGCATGGGAGATAGCGGGCAGCCTTGCCTTCTTTCATTGGTAATGGAGAATGGGTGGGAAGGAATTCCATTAACCCTGACTGAGGCAGTGGGGTTCCTGTACAGGGCCTGTATCCACGTGAAAGGTTTACCAGGAATGCCTATGAAGGTAAGGACCGGTCTCATATAGTCCCAGTTCACACGGTCAAACGACTTTTCGGGCGTCTGACAAAAATATCAATGATGGGATTTTTTGCACCGTAACATAGTGGATCAGATTAAACATCCGAGTGGTGTTGTGCCTTGCCTCCCTAAATGAGAGAAATCCACTTTGATCTGAATGGATGAGACTCTGAAGTATAGGCGTGAGCCTCTGCGCTAATATGCTGGAGAAAAGTTTGATATCACAATTCAGGAGAGATATTGGCCAGTAGTTTGCACACTGCTTAGCATCTTTGTTAGGTTTTAAGATTACAGTTATGTGGGCCTTGGAGGAATCAGCAGGAAGAGAATATCCTGGCAAAGCGCAATAAAGGCCATTAAAAATGAATCCGTAAGCTGAGCCTTTCCCCTGGGAGCATTAGTAATTGCTGCCTGTGCTGCCAAGGCTTCTTCAGGTATTTTAGGGAGTCCTGAGGCTGCCAAATAGGCCTGTATACTTGTGGCAGCCGTATCTGAAAGACATGGTGTAGAGTGATCCCTGAGATTATACAGATCAAAGTAGAAATCTTTAAAAGAATCAGCTATATCCTGACAGCGATGAAGCAGGGTACCAGTTTTTGATTGTATACATGGTATGAAGGCACAAGCCTTTTTTACTCTAATGGCAAGTGCCAGGGGCCTTCCCGCACTTATTACTGTACTCATAGAAAAAGGCTTTGCACTTATCAAGCTGGGATCTTGCTTTGAAACAATATTGCAGAATAATTTTCTTACTGCTAGTAACTGGGCTAGTCTCTAGGTCATGGAGGTCCTGAAGCAACTGTGCCCCACACAAAGCACTTACGAGCTTCCCAGACAGCATGCTAGAAACTGACGCGTCATTTCTGTTAAAGAAGGCCGAAAGCTCACCCTCTAAATGGGTCCCAAAATTGTCCGAAGCCAGAAGCGATTCATTCAAACGCCAGAGGAGCGCCCTGGGGAGGCGGCATCTAGCGCCACTATGAGCGATATCAGGGCATGGAGGGAGAAGGTCATATTACCTATTTCGGAACTTTGCACAAGAGGGATAGTATCATGTTTGACCAAGAAAAAGTCTATACGTGAGTAGGTTTTGTGAACTGGGAATTAGAAAGTATAGTCTCGGTCATTGGGGTGCTGTATTTTCCTAAATTCGGTAAGTTGGTGAAGGTGCAAAAGACTCTTCAGTCGCCATAGAACAGAGTATGGGAGGTGGGAAGCCCCTCTGGATACATCAAGGACCGGGTCTGGAGCCAAAATAAAATCCCCCCCACTATAAGGGTGCCCTCTGCAAACATATCAGCAACATCGAGGAACTCCTCCAAACAGGATACTTGATTGGTGTTAGGAAGGTCTAGGTTAACTAGGATGAAAAGTTGGGAGTGAATCTTCCCTTTGACTAGAAGGTAGCACCCTTTAGGATCCACCTTTAGAGCAATCAATGACCATGGAAAAAAAATTTGTCAAGTAAGATGCTGACACCTTTAGATTTGGAATCAGGTAATGATCTATGGCATGCTGTCTGGAAACAGTGTTTTTTAAGTGAAGGTATCTTATGTCAAAAGTGCGTTGCCTTCACAAAAGCTATGTGACATTTCAGGCGGTTAGGAGCATTTAGGACCACAGGGCACTTAGTTGGGGAATTAAGGCCTTAAGCATTGATGGATGAAATTTTTAAGGATATATTAGCACTAGGGTGGGACCTGTCTCAACTTGCTGTTCCACTAAGGACAAGGGAGTGTGTGTGTGTGTGTGGGGGGGCGAACTTAAAAGAAAGAGAAGAAGAAAAAGGGAGAAGGAGAAGGAAAGAGAAAAAAGGTGGGGCTATACTCTAGTTGTAAAGCCGGAGTCCACCAAATAAAATTAATTTAGGTAGATGTCTAGCTCCTATTTCACCAGGAAAAGGAGCGAACTAGTGGGGGAAAGTGGAACTTGACGTAGGCATGTTTCCACTCACCTCCACCGTGTCTACTTAGAACACAACACACTGGAATCCACAGCAAAGAGTAACTTGGCATATACAAACAAAGATAGACATCTACTCCCTGTATAATTAACAAATAAGGAGGGAAGAACCAAATCAGGTAAAAAATTCTCCCTGGTCAGTCCCCCCAGACATTGCCACCCAACAGGCACTGTGCAGCCTTGACCATGTAATCAATCTGCGATCGTACATAGTAGATCAATTCACAATTCTGATAGTATTTAACCATGAAGGTATGAAGCGTCAATCGCTCAGAGTACATTGCAAAAATAAACAGTGCGGCAAATAAAGAACCAGGCTAGCATAGCTAGAGAATAGAGCTATCCTGGAGGCCAGTGGTAGCCGATATGCCCCCAGCATAGATAGGAGTAAAATTTCCTGGTCGAGCAGGACAGTTAAGTATCTGCTGTTACAGTAGTCTATCTTAACAATTTTGACACAACACAGCAAAATATCTATGGTAGCTTAGCTTATTGTAAAATCACCGCTGTAACTATCAATACCTTCCAGTAGTTCATTAACCGAAAGCGGTATGTGACCAGGGGGGAAGAAGTACTTTCTCCACTAGGGGGCAAACAAATTCCACCATAGCCAGCAGGCCTAATATACAGTACCTTAGTAACAGGATCAACAAAGCAGCATGGTAGAGGAATAAAGCTTCTTGGTAGGGGATAGCAGATGGTTATCACCCAAATGAAACTGATCTCTGAAATAGTAAACCGGCAGGTAACTAATATACCAACTTTGTATAATAATTATCTCCGCCTAAACCAGAAATATTGAGTGCTTTGCTGGGTCATTCAACACAAACGATCAAAATCAACCAACAGCGGATTGACTCCTAACATGGAGAACAATGCTGGGAGCTGCGCATGGTGGTGTAAGGCAAATGTCTCTCTGCCTTTCATTATCGGTACATGAAAAGGGTTCTCTACATCTAGAATGTATCAACTCCAGCAGTGGGTGAAGGGTACGGGGCATACATAAGGTCTGCCCTGAAACTTTGGGCAATAATTGTATGCTTGCACGGTCAAAGTCCACAAGACCTTGTCGCCAAGCTTTTTGCATAATCTTCTCTTACATAGTGTAAAAATGTATGCGGACAGAACAATCATTAGGTAGATTGGAGCTGCGGTCCCTGATACTGCGTATCCTGTGGGGGTCAAGAAGCTTTTTTAAAATGGCAGTCACTGTAGAGTTCAGATCAGCATTAGCCATAGCATAAGGGATGCCTCTGAGGCTCACATTGTTCCTCCTACTGCGACTTTTAAGGTCATCAGTGCGGAGTAATAGGGAAGTAAGCTGTGATTTACAATTTGATTTACTGTACTGGTGGAAGTTTCCAAAGTAGAGACCCTAGTATCGACTGCTGACACCCGCTGATTGACTGCATCTAAATCTGCATGTAGGGAGCCCTCTATTCTGGTGGCCATGGTTTCCAATCACTTTTTGTAGTCAATAGGGCAAGGTGCTCGTGCAGCATAACACGTGTAATAGGTGCCTGCTGCTGTGTGTGATCCATGCTGGGCTCTGGTGAGGCAAATCCCCTGGTGTCCTCTGAAAAAATTGCTGAACTTCCTGGGGTAGCAGGGGAGCGTGTTATGGATCCTGCAGGGCTAACTGCAGAGGTTCCTATACTGGCAGTAGGTGATGATGGCGGCCAGATGCCATATTGGGCGCCACGTGCTTTGAGGCAGGGGTGCTGTGTGGGGGGGGGGCGAAATACCGATCTAGATCCAGTTTCTTACCCGCTCCCTTGGGACCTTGTTTCCTTCTACCACACGGCATGCGGTTTGCTGGGGAGACTCTCGTGTGTGGAGGCTGCCGGACTGAAGACACTGTGGATGCGGCGCGAGCTCCGGGAAAAAGCTGCCTCACGCCGCCATCTCGCAGCCGCGCCCCCAGGCACTATATCTTAAATACAATAATCTTGCCTATTAAGACCCCTCTGTTCTGTCCTTTATATATGTGGTTTCAAGAAAACTTTCTCACAAAAATATTAATTCCACTCCTGTATGTTATTTTTTTTCAAGTGTGTTTTTATATAGCCTTTAGTCCACTAATTGAAGAGTTAAGTCATCTGTTTTCATACTAAAATCGGTTATTTTGTTACAGGGTCAGTAGCTTAGCTTTTGATTATTAACCTTGCTTCCACAACAAAAATATTAAACAAAGTTTATCTCTATTTGGTTTCCAGTGCAAATGTGAGATTAAAATTATTCACTTTTATATATTTAAAAAAATGATTTAACAGTATTTGGTCCATTTCCAGATAAAGACGATACATCATCAATATACCTTTTCCAGATCACAAGCTTTGGATCCAGCACCCCTTGGGTCCAGATTGTCTTAGACTCCCAATACACCATATAAAGATTAGCAAAGCATGGTGCAAATATAGTTTCCATAGCAGTGCCATATCCTTGTAGAAAGAAGGTTTCTGCATATAAAGAGAGATTTCAAAATAAAGATAGATTCAAAATAGATTCAACAATAACATTTACTTGCTCCATGGATAGTTTGGTATTGCTATAAAGGTTTTTTTTAAATTTCCATATAGCCATTAGTAAAAAATATGACTGCACAGAGTGGAATCACAATCATAGCAATTATAAACCATTGTTCCTGACATTCTAGACACCTTAGATGATTTGTTAGTTGTTTTGAATTTCTCATATTTGTAGGTGTTCTTTTTTAATTTTAAAGGAGGTTATAATCTTTCAGTAGCTTTTTTAATTTTTAACTGAGTTTTTCTAATTAGTAAGCTGTGGAATTTGCTCTATTACCTAAAATTAGAAAGCATTCCAATTACTTAATTTCAGATTTACCTACGTGCTTGGCTTGTGTATGTTTGAGTGGATCGGTTTACTGTGAAGAAACTGAGATTGAAGAAGTGCCCCCTTTGCCCAAGGAGACTGCATACCTTTATGCACGGTTTAACAAAATCAAGAAAATCACTGCAAAAGACTTTTCTGATTTTCGTAAGTAACACTCAACTGGCATGCTTCATCGGCTATTGCTATTACTCATTTTAGTATTGCATTGCCTAGCTAATTTATGTGTTTATGTATGATACAGAAAAAGTACTGCATGTTAGAGATGTTAATCCAAAGCATCCATAAAAAAATTGACACTGTTCCTTGCAAGAACAGTTTTTACTTCCCATATGTGATTTGAGTTTTTTCCTTGCTTTACTTTACTTTTTAATACCTTCGCTCACAATACTTGAGCTACTATTTATACTTATAGGTATTACACAGCTCAACAATTTTTTCTTTCACTAAGGACTTTTTCAGGTCTGCTGAATCCAGAAATTACATCACTTTAATTGAATTGGCTCTAGTTCTTTATACAGGAATCGGAATAGACGATTTTACCAACAACAAATGTTAACAAAGCATATTATTATCAAACTTTATTTACACCAATGTTTTGTACTTTAGATATTAATTGTAGCATTATTTTAATGACATTTTTATTTGCCTTCTTTTTATTCATACATTACAGAATTTGTGAAACAAGCATATCTTGCATATTTTGGTAATAAACTGGGGGACCAAGATAAGTATTGGGCTCCTCATATGGTATGCAAAACTCGTGTATAGTGTCTGTCAGTGGAAAAATGGAAAACTGAAAAGTTTGAAATTTGATGTACCTGGAGAGAGCCCAAAAATAATCATGATTGTTATTTTTGTGCTGTGAATGTAAAAGGTTTCAATTGTTACAAGAAAAACAAGTTGGAGTACCCTGATTTGGAATCAGCAAAACAACCTGTGCCGCATGGTGCTGATGTTCCCATACCAGTGTTCAGTACACTGCCTGATATTCCTGTATCCGACATGGAGGATATACAGGGTTTGGAGTGTAATCCAGGAGTTAGCAGTGGAAGTGAATATGAAGGAAGTGTTTCATCAAACCAGCGGTTTTCCCAAGAGAAGCTCAATAATTTAACCCCCCTAGGGGTATTCCCGAGTGTGACTCGGGGTGGAAAAAATTGCAAAAAGCGGTAATCCCGAGTCACACTCGGGGTACCTTTGAGGGTCCCTCTTACCTTATCCCCGCGCTCCAGCGGCGATCTCACGATCCCGCTGTGATGGGGGGGCGCTTCTCCGTCGGGGGGCGTGGCCGGGCGGGAAATTTAAAAGCAGATTACGGAGTAATCTGTTTTTAAATACCGCCCGGGTCCCCACCACCCTGATGCACGCATCTGCAGTTATATGCGATGCACCATGCAGGATTTCTGCTTGGTGCATCGCATCTAACGGCAGATGCGATCACCAATAGTAAATCCAGAGGGTGATGCCAGCGGAGATTTCCCGCTGGCAGCAGCCCCTGGATCTAGTGCCTGCTCCCTGCTCGCATCACCCGGAGGCTGATCTCCGGGTGATGCGAGCAGGAGAGTGAGCAGCGGGGACATCATCCCCTACTCCCGGAGGCTGATCTCACCCTCCGGGAGTAGGGGATGATGTCCCCGCTGCTCACTCTCCTGCTCGCATCACCCGGAGATCAGCCTCCGGGAGATGCGAGCAGGGGAATGAAGTAGGGCGGGGAACATCCCCACCGCATCACCCTGCAAGATGTGTGACATCTTCCGGGTGATGCGGTGGAGTGATGGATTCTGGGGGCGGGAAATTTAAAAGCAGATTACTATGTAATATGCTTTTAAATTTTTTTTTTAAAGTAAAAACACATCAAAACATATAATAAAAGTATAAATACAGATTGTAGTGCACCAAGCATCATTGCCCAGTGCCCTGATTTACATTTTGCACGCTATTAGCCCTGACCTTGATCTGACCTTTTAATGACTTTTTGATCACTTCCTGAATTGAAGTAAATTTTTTTTTCCAAAATCTGCATATAATTTATATTATTATTTATCAATAATATTGCACCCTTGTTTGGAAAATTTCAGAAGGAAATTTTTGATAAAATGTTTTTTTTTGATAAATTACATTGTTTTGGGCTAATATTTCATTATTTTTTATAATAATGATTTATAATTATGTATTTTTCTATAATTTATGATTCTAATATAATAAATAAATATAATAATTATACCCGGGAGTTAATCCTAAGAATTACAGGCCCACAATATAAACAAAAATTTCTACGCAAAAAAAATAGGATCACTTTTTGCATCAAAAAATGACAGAATTAGAATGCTAGGGGGGTTAATATGTGACCTAAGTCTGTCAAGCATCTGAACTTTTATCATACAGGCTAAAAGAAAAGAACTGTCTGGGAAGTTAAAATACTGGTTTATAGGACAAGAGAGGTGACGCTCCTACCAAATTTCAGTGAAGATGGAGACTTTGTGTACTGTTATACCATCCCTGGACTACTAGCCCATATGGGCGTACCAGAATACAGAGCAGAAGACTGGCGGCTTTTCATAGACAATTCAATGCTCCAAAATTTAGGTGCTACTATGAGCATAAAGGTGCACTATCTCCATAGCCATTTGCAAAAATTTCCAGAAAACCTTGGCGATTTCAGTGAGTAAGAAGGGGAGAGGCTCCATCAAGATATAAACATGATGGAAGAAAGGTATCAGGGCGGATGGGATAGACACATGATGGCAGACTACTTCTGAAGCCTTCAACGTGATTGTCCTGACCATCAGCATAAAGGAAATCATACAAACTCAGTTTATCAATGACTTCTTTGTGATTAGTTCTGTAAATATACTGATTATAGAATATACTGACATTAAGTATTTCAAAAATGTAATTTTGTATACGTAGGCATATCTAGTTTAATTTTGCCTAATTTTCACGTTTCATTAGTTTTCTATGAGGTTATTATTAAGTTCATTATTTTAAAAACTAGAGACAATCTAGCAAAACCAATGCCATATTTGGAATCTGAGCATCAACCATACCCTAAAATGACTTTAATCTGTTTGGAAAGAAAATGTTTGTTGACCAGAGTTTGTTGATAGAAGTTTTCTGCTTTTTTAAATCTGTTTCATATTTCTTGCTTTTAGACACACACTTTTGCATGTGTCACAAAAACAAAAAGAACCAGAAGCAATTTGGACACTGCCTAGGCTTTGTCATGTGGATACTCTTAATCATGCTTTTATAAGTTACGTTCAGTAATATATTTGAACTGCAAGAAAAATAAACTAGTCTTGTTTTTTTTCCTAGCTACTTTACGGAGAATTGACCTGACTGGCAATGTCATAGAAGAAATAGACGAGAAAGCTTTTGAAAAATTAGTCTTACTTGAGCAGCTTTCCCTTGCTGAAAACAAACTCACCAGGATTCCAGTCTTGCCAACAAAACTAATTTCATTTAATGCCAATCATAATCTAATCAAAAGCAAAGCAATCAAAGCAAATGCATTTAAGGTAACATCCAACTCAATAATTTTTAACTGCTTTGAAATTCTCACCTTATTCACCCTTGAGTGCCATGACACTCTTGGCAGTCAATGAGTTAAATTAGTTAAACCCACAACACAAAAGGTGTTCAATGTCTTACAGATTGTTTTCTTAAAAAGTTGCCAGAGTTTGAAAACAAAAGCCTGCTTCATTAACGTGTCCTGCAGAGGAGCACTTTTACTTCTTGTGTTAAACCGGGATTTTGCTTTAGAAGTTCGAAGTACCTATAGTGAATAAGACCAAGTGAGATTTATCGTTGGCTTATTGGCTATCACTCTTGCCTCTGCAGCTCTGGGGTCCCAGATTCAGATCTCAGTCAATACATTATCTTTATCTTTATCAATTTACATGATCATTATCTTATTCGTATGTTCTCCCCATGTTTGAGTGGGCTTGCTCTGTGCACTCTGGTTTCCTCCCACATACCAAAAACATACAGTTAGGTTAATTGGTTTCATCTCAAAAATTGACATGAGACTATGCAAATTACATTGACAAAAGATTGTGAGCCCCTCTGAGGAACAGTTAGTAACAAGGTTATTGACTATGGAGTGTTATGTAATACCTGTACATTGGTGCTAAATATTGTAAATATAAGGTATAATTATCTAAAATCTCATGCTACCCGCTGAATTAAAAACTGTAGCTCTGACAGAGAGTTCATTTTGATTGGAATCCCAACACACTAAAATCCACAAGTCAGCAAGTGTGCATAAACAAATTCAGTAGCCAATTATAGTGCATTGGCATCCCACCTAAAAAATGTACTACACTAGACTGGAAAGGTCCTAATCAGGTCATAAACCTTCAACATCATTTGCTCTTATGCACCTGGAAATTTAATTCAAACTGAAAGTTTGATTAGACTAGAGTTGACTCTTGCTGTATTGTGCAGGTGTACAAAGCATAATTGCACATTATTGCATACTTGCCTCACATTTTTTCCTCTTCTAGTAGTGAAAAGTCTTTTTTTCTTGGTCATTAGACTTCTGATGCGCATGTGAGCAAAAGTTATATAGTTCATGACACTCACAGCAACTAAAAAAATCTAGGAGGATTAAAATTAATTAAAATGTTGTCTGTTCTTTAAAAAATATCCTAGAAGTTTTTTTTTTGGATGTGAAACCTTGGATCCACTTTAAAGGATACATTTCTGCAAAATCTTATGTTTTGGGTTAAAAATCACTCTGCAAAGTGCAGTTCATACTGTGAGGGTTAGATCAGCAAGTAAAGCAAATTCAGGTCTGGTTTGGGTAGATAACATAACTGTACGTGTACTTTGTTTTATGACTTACTATATACATTTTTAGCTGTACTAATTATAACTTTTTTATTGTAGAAGACTAACTGGTTTTGTTCCCACAGAAACTGACAAACCTAGCTTATATCTATCTAGCTAACAATCAGCTGGATAGTGTGCCACCAAATCTGCCTGAAAGCCTACGGGTCATTCATCTACAGGTATGTAGATCTTTAAAATTACGTTTTTCATGATAAATATTTTATTTACATATCTAATATGCACATAGGAACCTGCTAGTTAAAACTTTTTTTTCTGTAAATCATATGGGTAATTATAGCAGCCAAAAACATTTTCAGGGGATTATCCATTGTCAAATGTGAATCAAAATGTGAGTCAAATTAGACTGTGGGACCACAGTGCCCACAAATTGGCCAAAAGGCACTTAAATGGGTTTTTCTATCAATAAATGAGGTACAAGGTTATAGATATATCCTCATGAAAAAAAGTTAGGTCTTTTAGCAGTGACTGAAGGACATTATAAGGTTGGTGTCACATTTCCTGTCAGTTCTCGCGGTGCTCTCTGTCAAACCGCCCTGCAGCATCCCATG
Source organism: Pyxicephalus adspersus (assembly GCF_032062135.1). Lineage (NCBI taxonomy): Eukaryota > Metazoa > Chordata > Amphibia > Anura > Pyxicephalidae > Pyxicephalus > Pyxicephalus adspersus. Next base: position 74,774,642 of record NC_092865.1, on the reverse strand, counting down.
CCTGTCTGCCCTGATGAACTCTCAGGTTCAGAACTTGCTCTCTACCTCCCTAACAGAGCATGCAGCCACATTTCCTGGTCTCACATGTTTGTGGGCAGTCATACACACACTGACGCAGGAAGAGATGTTATTTAAAGGGGCAGAGGTTATTTTAGTCTCATCAGTATTGGTGGCTATTGCTGTGACTATTGCTCTTTAGCATTTGGGACTCACCCTGGTGCAAACATATCCTGTACTTGCTCACTGGTTATTTGTCCTCCTTCCTGGTTACGATGATGCCTTGCCTGCCTCCTGTAACTATTTTGTGACTATGCCTTACTCTATGGCGGTCTGCTTGCAGAAGCCTACCTCTTAAGGTAGGTTAGACTCCACGCTCTGGGCAATCCCCTGTTACCTGCCAGAAGGAAGATCATACAGAAAATCACAACCAGAAATGATGAATTTAAGGATAGTGGTCTACTTGAGGAACTGTGCAAACAGATAACAGAAACCAGAATATTCGTACAAGAGGTCCAATGGGGATATTTCTAGCTTGAGGGCATCTTTAAACATTATCAGCTACCCCTGCCATAGTCTGAGCTCACTTGTGATTCTAGGTTCTTTGACTTCAGCACTGCCTAAACCTAAGGTAACACTTTCTGCTTGCTTCTCGGTTGATCAAAATCAGTTCTACGTGTTCTGCAACCCCTGTAAACCAAGTACTTGTATAGAGAAGCATACTACTTAAAAGACTTGTTGAGCTCTAAAATGACCCATGCCATGCTGCCACCACGGAGGCATCTCTTTTCAATTTACAATAAGGTCAGCGAAGGTCTGTTGGTGGAGTTTTTATATAGATAGAGAAGATTGGGGCTCCACATCTTGTCTGGTCAAACAACCCTCCAGATTTCCTGCCACCCTGCTTCTGTGCCCACTCCACCACCAGCCACCACTGACACCCCAGAGCAAATGCAGTTAGAACTCACTAGACCCTTTCTGTCTGTTGAGGAATGTCAGAGATGGATTCAGGCCAACTGTACTGTGGCTGTTCTAGCCATTTTCTCTGCAAAATGTCCCGTTAGGCCAGCAGGTAAGGGAAATTTAGCTTCCTCAACACTTGGTTACCCTAGCTCTTTTCTCTTCGGCTCATGTTTCCCTATTCTTGCCCCTCCAGGGTCCCGAAAGGACCCTTGATGTTCAAACTATTCTTGACTCTGGGGCCTGTATATGCTTCATGCATACATCTCTGACACAACTCCACATCCTTCTTTAAAGCAAGATACAGCCCTTGTTGAGAGTGCGCAGGGGTGGCTGCTTCCTATGCCAGCACTGCAATACACAGGGGAATCAAGGTTATTATTGGCTCATCTAACAGTGATACTTACCCGTCCTGGCTTCCAGCGAGTGGTGGAACACGCCTGGATCATCACAGAGGATTTCCCGATGATGTAGCGTGACAGACATCAGCAATCCCAACTTACAGCTAAGGCGGCCTCTCCTCACTCTACCAGCCAGGAGAAGGCTGGTGACGGACTAGCGAACCAGACATTTTTGCTGACAGTCCTCTTTTTCTATCCCTTAAACAGCTATCGGCTGAGAGAGAGGGTTTTCTGGATTGTATCCAAGGCATGTTACAGACTTGGCTACTGCCAAACGCATCACTGAAAATTTCACTTTGCATCTCTTTGCAGTTCTCCCCATTGGCTTCCATTTCACCTTAGAATCAGAATTCAAATCCCTCCACAGTTCTTGTCCCACTTACCTTTCTGACTGGATGACCCGCAACTGACTTCCTCACTCATAACTTCATCACACGTATGGATCCTAGACTTTTCTAGAGCTGCCCGAACTCTCTGGAATGGTCTTCCTTGTCCTAATCATCTTGCTCTTACTTTCTACTCATGTAAAAGACCACTCAAAATGACGCAAAAAAATGACAAGTTCTTGTCTACCTATTTTCTTCTGTCTTTTGAAACCGTTACTACTTCTCACCACTACTTATCTCCCCTCCTATTGTGTGTTAATTACCCCACCTTCTAGATTGAAAGCTCTTCGGGGCAGGATCCTCTCCTCCTGTGTCACTGTATTCATCTGTCATTAGCAACTCCTATTTATTGTACAGTGCTGCGTAATATGTTGGTGCTATATAAATCCTGTTTAATATTATTAATAATAATAGGGAACACAGGGAATTAGGCCACCGCATGGTACCATGGCACCATCCTAGAGGGACAAGAGGATGAAATTGATCATCTTAAGCAAGAGGTATTGCTGCTACATCACAAGGAGGACCTGGAAAATAGGCCCTGCAGTTCTAACCTGCGCGTCTGAGGATTACCAGAATCTATAGTGGACCTTCCACAGCAACTGCACTGTTCCAGGAGTTTTTTGTGTACGGTTCCCCCCTTTTACCCTGGTTCTACCTAACCTACACCACAGATTTCTGGTCCCCTTCTCCCATTACCCCAATGCCTCAGGTTGTGCATAATTTGTGATTAATTCCTAGTGTGTGTGTCAGATTTTCAAGGCGTTGTCTATGTCACCCATCATGACAGTGTCTATCATTTCCCTCAATGTGCAGTGATCTAACTTGCCAATGAAATGGTCCCAAGCTTTTCGGTACTTTCATGCCCGTAAGGCAGATGTTATATGTCTGCAGGAAACACACTTCTCTTCATTATCCTGCCCATGATATTTTCATGCCTTCTATCCAACAGTTTAGCAGTAGCTAATGCCACAGTCAAACCTAGAGGTATTCTCATTGGCATCAGTTAGTCAGTCCCCTTCACACTTGAGACGCAGTTGGCTGATGGCCATTATTTAATTTTAGTATGTACCTTTAATGATGCAAAAGTGACCTTGGTGTCCTATTACACTGGGGAACGATTGTGAACAATTTTTTTGTTGACATCAATTTTTAAGCTTATTTACACTAAAATAGGTATGCTGATTCTGAAAGTGCAGTTAGTTTTTTTCTAGCAGCCTCTGATGTCCCTGCCTAATCTGCAGGCTGTCCTACAACATTTTCAGTTCTTCCCAGGATTGCAACTTAATCACACTAAGTGCAAGGCACTTAATATTTCACTGCCGCCCGAAATGGTTGTGTTACTTCAAGCATCTTTTCCTTTTAAATGGGGGGATAACAGGCTTGCCTACCTTGGGTATACAAATATCACCTTCCTATGAAACACTATATTCTGCCAACATCCCGGAGCTGAATCTTTCTTGGAAAGGGTGCATAGCTTTTGTTAAGATGACATGGCTACCCAAGCCACTCTATGAGGGTGTTGCTCATCAAAATAATTACACAGGATTTCAAATTATTAGAGCAGAAAATGCTTTCTTTTATATGGGGAACACAAAGGCCCCGCATCCCGAGGCATACTCTTTTCTAGCTATGGTGTAAAGGGGGCTTATCGGTACCTCATCTATACTCGTATTACAAAGCTGCTCAAATGGCACCCCTGTACATCGCGAAAACCATTCTGAAACATTCCCTCCAGATTTGGGATTTGGTGAAAGACCAAAGTGGGCTGATGTCACCACATAGGCCTCTTGCCCCCATCATAGGCAATCCAGCATTTGTACCTCGGCAATTCTCATGGTGGGTAACAAAAGATCTATATAGGCTTCGCCACTTTATTAGTCCCTTTGGGATGCTACTATTCTCGATATTTCAAGATAACCACAATGCCCCTACGTCAGAAATTTTTCATTACCTACAGATTAAGAAATTTTTCCAATCCTGTATAGGAAAATTGACATGGCCACTTAACATGTCTTGGTCGAGGGTATGTGCAAATAATTCACTAGCAAAGGAGTTAATCTCTGCTTTATATAATGCGCAGTTACAGAGGCAGGTGTCTACATTCCCTTATATCACCATATGGGAGGGTGATTTAGGTATGCCATTAGAACCAGAGGAGTGGGTAATTTATTAATGCATCAGCAGTGGAAGCCAACTACAAATTACTGTTGCGGTGTTATATGGTACCTACCCGTTTGGCCAAGATCAAGCCTACCTGTTCTACTGAATGTTTCAGGGGATGTAAGACAACAGGCATGCTGTTTCACATTTGGTGGGAGTGTCCCAAGATGAAACGCTTCTGGACGCATGTATATATCAAATGGCTTACACAGTGGTGGGGTGCTCTTTTCCTAAACACCCCACGGAGGCCCTCCCTAATTTATTACCTTCAGTATGTACTGGCACCTAATTTAAACTATTGACTTACCTGTTTACTTCCGCTAAAATGGTATTAGCCAAGGCTTGGTGGTCCTCCGTTCTGATGATAGCACAAATAAAAAAAATAGGAAGGGAAAAAAAGTAGGAAAGTAGGCTTTTTAAAGGCACAAAGAAAATGAGTTAAGTATAAAATCAATTATAATTTTATTTAGGTACAAAAAACTTAAAGATATTAGTAAAACACTGTTACAGATCGACAAAGAAAGGTGCTTTAGCCACACCATATAAAACAAATAAAACAAAACAAAATCACAAACTTTATTTTGCGTATAAGTCATGAATCAAGGAACAGGGTCTCACCCGACACATTTCTCCTAGAAGGGCTTCCTCAGGGGATAGATACAGAGACCCTAGATATACTACTAATTAGAATCACATTCAAGATGAATATATAAGTACCAATATCAGTTTTAAATATATAATGATGCAATAAAGGGTACAACAACTCTTGCGGCATTCAGGACTATTGGAAGGTCAATAAATATAGTAAAAGCAACTTACTATACTTATAGTGTTGGAATAGCGCCAATTCAATAACAATCGAGTATCAATACATGGGTAACTCAATCACAAAAAACGTTTGGGTGCTCTGAAGGAAGAAAAGAATGTATAAGAAACATCAAAAAAAAATATCACGTTATAGTGAGAAAGACAGGCCAGTAATCAAAAGGCCTTTTATTTGGGTATCTGAGATAAAAGCTTGTTAATGTTTTCGGGGTTTATTGCTTCTTATAGTATAATAATGAAGTAAATCTAATGGGTAGATAATAAATAAATAATAAAGTTTGTAGTGTAGTAAGGGAAAGGATAGATTAATATTGATTAATGTGATACTTACAATCACAAAGAGTTTATAAAGATTAACTTATATGGACGATTGAAGTTAAGTGTTCCCATGGAACTGTCAAATTCATTGTAAAAAATGATTGATTGGGTTTAAGAACTTTAAATATAGGATTACTATTACTTATACATGTAATAAATGGAAGGACCACAAGATGGCGAACTATTGTGATACAAATAGATGACTTGTTGCAGACTTGTGATTGATGTTTGAAATGAATATTCGAAAGAAAAACAGCAAAGTATGAATGAATCCTACTATAAAGGATTCTGATGAGGCAAAACCTGTGATGAAATAGAGTCAATTATTATAAAAATATGTGTATCGGTAGGTAAACTTAACATATATATGTATACCCCATACAAACTAAATGCCAGGGGATAACTATTTAATGGAAAATAGAAGAAAGAAGAGGAAAGGGTACTTTTAAGGGGGCACCGGTGGCAGCCGTCCAAACTGAGGACCGCTGCCGCCGCCGGTTCATCTTTAAGGCTGGATCTACATGAACGGTTTTAAAAAAACGCATATAAACGTTCCTACCACGTGCACTTTTATACACTTTTACAAGCGTTTTAAAGCTTAACTTTAAAACGCTAAAAAACTTTTACAAACGCCTATGACGCATTTTACCATGAATTGCCACGATTTTTCATAAGCATTTATAAAAGTTTTACTTTTAACCCTTTCAGGGAATGAGTACAGGGGTTCATAAAACCCCTTACTCATTCCCTGAAAGGGTTAAAATATGTATAAATAAATTGGAGGAGGCTTTAATGTTAAATTATTTTAATAAATGTGTGTTTGTGTAATAAAACTTTTTTTTTTTTTTACTGGTTATCCCAATGACAGGATGATTCCCAGAGCTGCAATCATGACATGAGCACAGCCCTGGGACTCCTCCTGACAGTAATCAGGGATCAGGGATCGGAGGGCACTAGGGGTTAAATGAGGACATGGCTCTCCATTCACTCCTAGTGCTCTGTGATTGGCTGATGTTTTATGTTTCTCTGCCATTCAAGCACTAGACATGGGAAGCTTTGTGCCCATTCATCTCTAGTGCTCTGTGATTGGCTGAGAAATAGGAAACCCTGATGACAGCTCAAGCATCATCAGGATTTCCCTTTCCTCAGCCAATCAGGGAGCAGAGCAGTCAGCGGAGCTCTACTATGCTGACAGCTCCGCTCCCCTGATTACTCCCGCAGCCCTAGAGGAGCTGTGACATGTTCTGTATCTGTAATACATGTAACAGCTCCTCATATCATTTATTATATCATTTAAACCAGGAGGTTGTGTAGCCTTTAACTGGTAAATCCATTTAGTTTCCATTTTAAGAAGAGCCATATCAATATCTCTGCCTCTAAGGTTTGGGGGAAGTTGTTCTAGGACTGAAAATGAGATGGCTTTATTGTCAAAATTGTGGACCAGACCAACATGGTAACTTACTGGTGTGGTCATTTTCCCAGAGGTAATCAGGTACAATTGCTCATACATATGCTTTCTTAGTGTCCTCTTAGTTTTCCCTACATAAAATCTTCTGCATATGCAGAAGATTATGTAAATAATTCCCATTAATGAACAATTTATATTTTGTCTGATCTTATGTTTTATGGTTGTTGGGGAGGATGAAGTTTGATTGTTGGTTAAACCATGGACACTGGAGACATTGTCCACATCTGTTGGTGCCCAATTCTGTATTTCTTATGGAGAGGGACTCGGTGAAGTGACTGTGTACTAGTTTGTTTCTGAATGATAGTGATTTGCAATAGGTAATGTTTGGATACTTTTTCAAATATTTTGAAGTACAGGGATTGCTCAATAATACATGCCAATGTTTCTTAAGGATCTTATTTATCTCCTGATGTTGGTTTTTAAAGGTAGTGACTAGTCTAACTGAATTATCAGGTGTACTATGCCTTTCATGTTGTAAAAGATTGTGTCTGTCAGAACAGAGAGCCTTTGATAGGCTTTTTTTTAGGAGTTTATGACTGTGGCCTGTTTTGAGTAGTCTATCTCTTAAGGCTCTGGACTCCTTTTTGAAGTCCAGTAGTTCCGAGCAGTTTCTCCTCAATCGCAAATACTGTGATGCTGGTATACTGCATTTGAGGATAGTGTTGCCTGCAGTGTCCTTTCTTTATAGAGTGGTCTCTATCTTACCAAGATGAGTGAGGCGAATATAGGTATCTAAAAATGGAATCTGTTGGGGATGATAAGGCATGGTAAACTTAAGGTTATAATTGTTTTTTTGTATCTTGTCGAAAAATTCCTGTAAGGTATCTAATGAAGACATCATCTATGTACCTCTCTTTTTTTTATATTGGGAGGTTTGAGGATTCAAGAACAGTTTCTTTTCCCAATCGCCAAGATAAATATTAGCGAAGGATGTATCACACTGTGTTTCCATTGCTACCCCCTTTACCTGGAGGTAGCACTGTTTTTAAAACATAAATACATTCCTAGTTAGGATATATTCAAGTAAGGTAATAATGAAGGCTTAAATGGAGTGTTTGGTGGGATAAAACTTATCCAAAACCCTTCCAGTTTTTTCCAGGCCCTTATTGTCAAGTGAATAAAAAGTTCCTTAAAAATAAATTCCTTCATTTTAGTGTCAATGTGAGAAGATAGCATTCACTGTTTAATGGTTGTAATTAAATATAAGACTACTGACATTTTGCATTTCAACCACAAGATGTCGCTGTTTCTTAACACAGCTGAATAGGTTGCCAGTTTTCATATTGATAGGAAGTGTGGTTGTTCTGAGGAGAGGAAGCAGGAAGCAGGAGAGCAGACATCTTGCAAGGACTGTGTGTGACACAGAATCCGCTCGCATCCAAGGGTCAGCGTGTTCCTAGAGTCTCAGGAGCTGTGGCTGAGTGAGGCTGACCACCATCCAAGGCAGATCCTGTCAAGAGAAAAAGGATTGTTTTCCAGAAAGGCTGAAAGGAGCTGAGGAACAGAGCGCTGTCTGTCTTGCAGGACCTCATGTTTGTTGAAGAGACTTGTTGCTGTTATTGAGTTTAAAGACATCATTGGATCCAGAACAAGACCCGGGTCAGTAAAATCGTGGATCCAGAACAAGACCCGGGTCAGTAAAATCGTGCACGCACCGCATTATAGGATTGGCGCCTGAAATACCAGAGACTGAGATTAGACCTGCAGTAGTTAGTAAGTTAGGGTCTATGTGTGTGGCAGGTCATAATAACCAATTTTGAAAAAGGGCACTGTACTGTCCTCTGGGAGGAGTGTATGTAATGTATTTTCTTTGTGTTATTGTTTGGAATTTTGTTTATTGTGATATTACGCAGTAAAGTACGTATTTTTTTATATGAGCTGGCGTCCGTGTTGTGTTCTCTGTTTGTGACTTCGCTGTATCCTAGAAAGCCCCCGGTACTCGGCTTACATCAATGATGCATGTTTGAAAGGCTTGTTTAACAGTTGAAAAAAACTCTGTTTGGAATTGTTTAATGGTAGTGTTTGGAATGGTTTTATACCACTCCTGATTGGTCAATAAAAAATAAACATGGCTTCTAGTTAATGAGCAAATGAGGTTGATATTGATGGACTCCATGGCCAAATTCCAGAGAATACTTTATGCCCCTGGGATGGAATAGATCCTTACTCTTCATATAACACCTCACACGACTAGATTGATGTCTACTTGGTGTCTACTTGGTGCGCAACCTGAACTTTCTCTCCTTCTCCCCCACCCCCAGGTTATAATCTCTCTTTATTCCCCCTTTTTTATATGAATATTATTTTTTACAACACAGTTTCTTTTAGGTGGTTTTAGGCCTCTCCATTATGTAGTTATTTGAAGTTTATTGCTATCTATGTCACGATTTGGCTGTAAGATTGTTTCTTTATTTTATTTTACTAATGTTTTTCTGTAAAATGTTATGAAAATTTATTGAAAAAAAAAAGATACAGCCTTTGTTCCTGTGCCTTGCCGACAGGTGTTCAACCAAGTCTGGACCTTGGAGACATGCCCTCTCTTCACCACTTTTTACCCTGGCTATCAAGAATCTTTTGAATTTTGATATCCTAACCTGTTGTCATGGTACTGCAGGGCAGGACAGTGGACCCTCTGTGTCACCTGCTCAGTTGGTAGAGACGTGCACGGGGCGCAGAGTCTAAGCAGCTGCCCGGTGTTCACCAAAGCCTCTAGAACCACACTGAGGCAGGTGACGGCTGACAGGCAGAAACAGGACGTGGTACCAGAGCGAGCAGCAGAGAGTAGTCAGGCAAGCCAAAGGTCAGGGCAGGCAGCGATGAGCAGTAGTCAATGTCAGGCCAGTAGTCAGGGCAGGCAGTGATCAGGAATAGTCAAGGTCAACCAAGGTCGGTACACAAAGAATCAGAAGCAAGAGAATCAACAAACAGAAACCTGGAAGCAGAGCCAAATGAACTCATTGTTCAGACAACTTCCTGTTGCCCTTCACTTCCTTTAATGTGATGAAGGAAGCCAAGTGACCTGCTGCATCCTATCCTACCACCAGAAGGGGTCCTGGAGACTGGAGGTTGGTGGTGTTCACATCTCTACCAGCAGGGGGAGCGCATCTCCAAAACACTCTAGTTGGTGTAGGTAGTGGAGCAGCTGCCTAGGAGTCATATGACCTAGACCAGGAAGCTGAGATGATGCTGTAGCAGAACTGGTGGTGCTGGCAGTAGGGGAGTGAAAGGTGAGCGGCACTAAAGGAGGCACAAATCCCCTGGACCTGCAGAGATCTGTGACACCTGTCCTCTCTATTCCATCATTCTGAGCATACCATAGCTGCATGCCCCTAACCCATGAGTCAATTGGTGCACTGGAGAGGTGTCTTTCCCCTCTGAATATTGTCTGCATTTTTTTTCCTAAACTCAGTCATTTTCTTTGTTTGGACACAAAGAAAAAAAGTCACGTCTCACCTGCTTACCAAGACACTCTGCCTCTTCACTGTCTGTCTGGAGCTGAAATCTCAATTGGCTGTATTTAGAATCTGAGCTTGCTGGATTTACAATTTCTGGCTTTAGGGCTTCATCTCACCCTTTATGTTCCCCACTGGAGCAGGCATATTCCTGGCCTTGTGTTGACTACCAGGATCTGAAAAAGGTTACAATCAAGAAACTTTATCCACTTCCTCTTATACCAGAACTCCTGCAAAAGTTGAGATCTGCAAAGGTCTCAGAATCTGACAAGGGGATGAATGGAAGTCAGCATTCTGCACTAATTTCATTAACTTTGTGTATGTGGATATACCCTTTGGCCTCTGTGACACCTCAGCTACCTTTTAGCATTTTGTAAAATATATCTTTAGAGATTTCTGTGATGTGTTCCTTGTAGTCTCCCAAGTTCCTTTGTATCTCAATGACATCTTAATCATTTTGTCATCTTTGCAGAAGCATAGAAGTCACATCAAAAAGGTTTTGGGTCTTCTCTGAACCGACGGGTTATATGCGAAACCTGAAAAGTGTAAATTCGAAAAGCATACTATCCAGTTTTTAGGCCTGATCATTATCCATACCGGAAGTAGCCATTGATCTCGAAAAGATATCTCCAGTGTTAAATTAGTTGGCTCCTAGTTTTGACAATTTTTATCGCAAATTTATCAAGACGTTTTTCAGCCATTGTGGCCCCTTTTATCTGGCTCGCAAGCCAACCTGTTCCTTTCTCCTGGACTTCTGCAGCCCAGTTATTCTTCTACTGATTAAAGTATCTGTTCACATCTGCTCCTACCCTAATGCATCCAGACCCATCTCTACCTTTGATTTTGAACGTGGATGTCTCTGAGGCGGTGGAGCGATCTTGTACCAGCGTACCAGGCCCAAAGCTGAATTACTTTCGGTCTCATTCTTCTCTCAAAAATTGAGCCCCGTGTAGATAAACTATGACATCGGTAATCATGAATTTTTAGCTATTAAATCAGATTTTGAGGAGTGGTGATGTCTAGAGGGAGTTGCAAATCCAATCCTCATTTTTGGAGTATTTGATGATGGCTTGGTGGTTGAATCCTTGCCAAGCTTGCTGGGCTTACTTTTCTTCTGATTTTTAGAACCATGTAACATTCTGTCAAGGAGCAAAAATACTTAAGCCTTATCGAGTATGTTCATGTATCACCTCCACTTCTCTGAACACTGTTCTGGCTGCAAAGAAATTTTTAATGATCCAGTTGGACCCAATGAGCCAAATAATGAAAGTCTTGTACAGCTGCCCACATTGACCTCCAAAAGACAGATGGTCTGTGGATCCATAAGGGGAAGATCTTTATTTGTGAAACACTAACTGTGGGGCATTGGTCTCATTATGCTCCACCTGTTCTCTCTCAGAGTGATAGAAATAGACCCTGGGGGTTACTTAGGCCTTTAACTAACTCAACCCACCCCTGGAGCATGTTGCCATAGACTTTATTGTTAACCTTCCCCCTATGGGTCTATAATTCCATTTTTGTAGTGGTCGACAGACTCACTAAGATGGCCCATTTCATTCAATTAAGAGGACCCCCTCAGCTGCTACAGCTGAGGTGTTTTTGAAAGAAATAGTCAGACTTCATGGAATTCCAAAGGTTTATAATCTGGTAGAGAGGTACAGTTTCTCTACAAATTTTGCCAAGAACTCTGCAAGAAAGTTCAGATCCAGTCCTCACTTTCTTCTGGTTATCATTCCCAGAGCTATGGTCAGACTGAGAGAGGTAACCAGACTCTGGAACAATATTGTTTTGCTTCTTCTTTGTCTCACTGGATAACTGGGCATCTTTTCTATCTTTTCTCCTTTCTATACCAATGTCATGCAATCGGCTACCTCCCAATTCTAATTGATATAAGGATTCCCCCTTCAGGGTTTCTCTTGGTTCTACAGGAGTGACTTTCACCATTGATAATCTGAAACAAATTAGGGCTTGTCTGGCCCAGGCACAGGTGATAACTGAAAGAGAGGCCAACAAGAACAGGAGAACCTGTCCCCAATTTAAGCCAGGTAACTTGGTATGGCTTTCCACTGCAAACCTGAAATGTTGTATGACAATCGGATTGCAATATAACGTTTGTTTACATTTTTAGCCACCTTGACTTTAGTTCAGGGTAAACGATAGTAGCAAGTTCGCTTACCCCGAACCAAGGTCGGGCTTAACGGCCGGGTGGTTAATGCTTGCAACACACCCTAAAAAAGCTGAGACAAAGGGAAAGTAAGACTAAAGTTTATACAAGTAACATTCTGTAAGATTCCTCAATTATCTGGTTGAATGGTAACAGATGTGGCTATCAAGCTGGGATATAAAGCAACAACCACCAAAGGCTCAGTCTTTTCAAGCAAAAATGTGTCATGACTGATTACTGCTAAACTTTATGCAACCTCTATCTGTGAATTTAAAAACAATGTTTCTGAGTGTAAAATAGCAAATCATTTAGTTCTGTCACCATCTATAGTGAAAAGATTCAGGGAGTCTGGAGAACATAAGGGCAGAGACTGCTACTTAATTTGTGTGAATTTCAAGCCTTTGGGTCAGTGTTTCCCAGTGTTTTTAACATGGGAGAACCTCTTAAAATATTATTCAGGTCTTCAGGGATTCCCTGCTATAATGAATATATATCCACAATTCAAAGTACATTAGTGTGATAGTCAGTAGGAAAAATGTACATTACTTTGCTAGCAAAAGAAAAGAACCTGTAGAGATAGCCAAAAAGATATTTGGTGTCAGTTTAACTGACCTGTGAGGCACAATTTGCACAGACCATGGAACCCTGATTGTGAATTGCTGTCTTAGGCTGTATTGCATTAGAAACCATCATGAAACCATGATGGACAAGGTACAGAAATGTTGGCAAGTTCTCTGAATCTTCGCTCCTCTGAGATGACTCCAAAGACAATGTAAATGTATTCTGTGGTCAGATAAATCAATCTTTCAGCTTGTTTTTGGGAAATTGTCAAATTCTATGTGCCAAGGATAAAAAAGCTACTCAGACTGCTATTAATGAAATGTGCAAAAAGTAGCATCTGTGATGGTATGGAAGTGTATCAGTGCACCTCCATAGGGTAATGGCACTACAGGAACAACAAAAGAGAGGAAATGTGTGAATTTAACGCAACATAATTTTATGGTACGGTTTATAGAAGTCCCAACTAGAAATGATACTCTGCTGTACCTAGTTCTTTCTAACAATGCAGAGCTTATAACAAATAAGAGAGTGCAAATAAAAGATAATTTGGGTAGCAGAGATCATAATATGATTTCATTAATTGTAAGCTGTAAACAGTAGGCAAAATCAGGAAAGATAAAAACATTTAATTTTAAGAGAGCAAATTTTCCAATTATTAAGGGCGGCTCTCTGTGACTTGGACTGGGAGACAATATTGTCCTCAAAGAACACAGAACAGAAATGGGAATGTTTCAAGTCTGTTCTACAAAAGCAAACTGAAAAATATATTCCAATGGGTAATAAGTTTAAGAGGCTAAAATTAAAACCTATCTTGCTCACAGCTGATTGTAAAAATGCCATAAGGAACAAGAAAAGGGCAATATAAAAATATAAAAATGAAGGATCACCTTCATCGATTGAAAACTATAAAGAATATAACAAAAGATGTAAAAAGAAAATAAAATGTGCAAAACTTTAAAACGAAAGACAGAATGCCAAGGAAAGTAAGGTAACCCTTCCAAAATGTTTTACCTATATTAATAGCAAAAAGATCAGATCTGAGCATAAAGAAAAAGAGGATTTACTAAACACTGTCCATTCCAAAAACGAACTAAAAGTTTCGAACAGCACACACGACAAAGAGCACCCCATCGGCAAACAGCGGTCCACATAGAATGCTCCTTCCCACGTGCACCTCCTTCCTCAACTTTTCTCCTACCACCTCCGGGTGTAATCTCGCTGACTTCAAATTCCTTGCCACTGGGGGGAGCTCCTTCAATGAGCAAGGAATCCGAAAACCCTCTGTGAACCCCTCTTCCAAAAGCTTAGCAGCCGCCTGGTCCGGATACCTACTTAGGAAAGGCCACATTGGACCTACCTTCACCGGCGTCATCCCTCTTTCCAGCGGCGTCCGACCCCCTTCCCCTGCCTGCTCGAAAACAGCGGGCTGCTCCATGCATGATCCCGCATTTTGCACATTCATGCTTGAAACGGCAGGCCTGGCCAAACTTGCAGCCCCCTTCATTAAATGGCCAACACACCCCTTTCTTACGGAAGGCCGAGGGCCCCAAAGGTGACAGTGACGGACCACCGCCCCCCCTCCCCCCATAAAGGGCTGCACGGCCCCGCTCCTCCCCGGCGTCATCAGCTTCATCCACAATCCAATGTCCTTGTAGTCCCACCGAATCGACGAACGAAAAGCTTTCCTCTGCCTAAACTGCTCGTCATATCTGAGCCACGCTACCCCCATAAGTCCTATGAGCCTCCCCAATGGCATCCAAATAACAGAAAAGGGCCGAGCAATGCCCTGGTTCCTTTTCTCCCAACACACTGGCGAATATCGCAAACGCTTGCAACCAATTAGCAAACGTCCACGGGATCAACCTGTACCGCTTCGACTCCTCTTCCTTCCGCCACTCACCTTGCAACCGATCCAAGTGAAAACGCTCCAGCGGCAACAATGTAAAAAGATCCACATACTCACCTTTTCAGATTTGCTCCTTCGTCTCCTGCCTCAAGTGCGCCCCCAACGCCCCTTCAATACACACGTATACCCCCTTTTGCTACATCACCTACAGCCGTTGTCGCCAACTCACCTGCCTGGGGTGGCCCCCCTGCCGCCGTGGCTCCTGTGCCCCCACCCACCCTGCTGGCCCCGCCAAGCAGGGCAAGAAGGAGGAGGGGACCTCTGTCTGTTCCCCCCCTCCCACCCTGGGGCTCCGCCTGAGAAGAGGATTCCTCTCAGCTGTCCCAGCCTCAGCAGCAGACACCCGCTGGGCTGAAGACCCTGGAGTGTCCCTAAAGGGGCTCCTAGTGCGGCGGCAAGCCCTAGGGGGTTCAGGACTCAGGCACACCAGAGGCATAGATCTCCAAGGCCACCTTGCGTCCCCTCCCCTGACTGTGGGGACCGAAGCAACCCCCTGTAGAGCAGTCTCTACCTGATCCTGCAGCCATCCAGGCCCCTGATCCTCTGCAGCTGCTTTCAATTGTGCCAGCAAAGCATCAATGTCTGCCATGTGCTCCTTTGATGTGCTCAGCTCACAAAAAACTTATTTCCTTCTCTCCGTCACGCTGAAAAAAGACCCTCCCTTTCCAGCTCACCCCCCTTTTCACTCCTTTTCTCCCTCCCCCCTGCACGTGGTCACTCGGCATACTAATGCAGCAACTCCCCACCCCTTCTCTATGCTAACTCTTTAACCCTTCCCCTGCCTGCTCCCACCCCTTCCCAGTCATGCAGGCCTTCCACTGATTTTCACTTCGTTCCCTGCTCCAGGCCTCACTGGAGCGCAAGAGGAAATATGGCCCGAATGACCCCAAAACAAAGCTAATCAATGCAGTAATTGCACAGCTGATTGCATTAGAGCTCCTCCCTTACCGGGTGGTGGACTCCATTAGACTCTGACTCTGCGCAAACCCACAGTATGGTATGCCTAAGTGACAGTATTTTGCAGAAAAATGTGTTTCTGCTTTGCATGAACATGTGCAGAGCAATGTGTCCATAGCCCTGCAGCACTCATTTTCTGGCAAGGTGCACCTGACAACCGACAGTTGGTCAAGCAAGCATGGAGTGGGAAGATATATTTCCTATACAGCTCACTGGGTAACTTTGGTGGCAGCAGGGGAAGATGCAGCTGCAGCAAGGCCTGCATACCTACCTCTGCCCAAAGCACATCGCCATGCAATCTTCTCCTCAACCTCCACCTCCTCCTTTGACTCTTGTGCCTCAACCTCTTCCTCCGGGGACACTTTGCCGTGGAGACCCAGCACATCACATTCGGCAGCATCTGTTCACCGCCAGCAACAACCTGCAGTTTGCTATTTCGGTGCACAATTCAGACGTTGCCACGCAGTCCTGAGGTTGCGAAGCCTAGGTTCCCTCAGCCACAGGAGCACAGCCATTCTTCCTTGCGGAAGCAGGAGGACATATTGCTAACTCCCAACAGACTTTACCCAGGCAAGGTCGTGTGTGACAACGGGGCCAATCTGCTGGCAGCCCTGCATTGTGGGAAACACCTTGCCTGGCTCATGTCATGATTCTGATAGTACAGCACTTCCTTAGGAATTACCCAGGCCTCCAGCCGCTGTTGCTGAAGGCCAGAAAGTTGTCAGCACATTTCCGCTGGTCTTACACAGCCAGTGCCAGATTTACAGCGAAATTTACAGTGGATTTACAGCGAAATCTCAACCTGCCAGTGCACCGGATAATTTGTGATGTGGCCACACGTTGGCATTTCACCTTTTACGTGCTGCAGCAGCTGGCTGAACAACAGAAAGCAGTGGTGGATTACGTGGCAGAGTCTGTTCGTTTCAGACGTATACCTACACTTTCACTTATGTCTTTTTTCCCCCCTCTAATATGCACCAGAGGTGTTTTCTCAAAAATTTGACCCCATAGACCAGGGGTTATAGTTGTATACCCCAGGGTTCAGTGTCGGGACCTTTACTGTTTAACATCCTTAATAAATGATATAGAGTTTGGGAATATAAGTACCATTTCTGTGTTTGCAGATGACACCTAACTATGTAATGGAATTAAGTCCATACAGGATGTCTATAATCTACAAGCAGACCTGGATGTGCTTTTTGATTGGGTGGCCAAGTGGCAAATGATATTTAATATGTAAAGCTATTGACATGCATGCTTCATACTGTCTAGGGGGAATATATTTGGGTGAGTCAAAAACAGAAAAGGATCTGGGGGTTCTGGTAAATCATAGACTTAATGACAGCATGCGTAACAAGCTACAATATCTAAAGCTAGTAAAGTACTTTCTTGTATTAAAAGAGGAATAGACTGCAGAGATGAAGACATTATCCTGCCCCTTTACAAATCATTGGTCAGACCACATCTGAAATATGCAGTCTAGTTTTGGGCACCGGTTCACAAAAAAAACATTGTGGAATTAGAGAGAGTACGGAGAAAGGCAACTAAATTATTAAAAGGAATGGAGGACCTCAGCTATGAGGAGAGATTAGCTGAACTGAATCAATTCTCCCTTGAGAAGAGACGTATGGGGGGGATATGATTACCCTGTATAAATATATAAATGGTCCATATAGAGAAGTCTTTTCCGAACTTTTCACTTTACATAGTAAGTTAGGATGAAAAAGGATCTTTGTCAAGTTCAACCACTAGGGAAATAAACATATCCCAAATAAAAAACCCTATAAGATGTAGTTGGTCCAGAGGAAGGCAAAAAAACCCTGGTACAATTTGATTCAACAGGGGAAACAAATTCCTTCCGGATTCCATGAGGCAATCGGATGTTCCTTGGATCAACAGTCACTGTTATTTCTACTCTAAATCCTTAATCCCCAGTTATATTCTGTGCTTCTAGAAAAACATCCAGCTTTTTCTTAAAGCAAACTATAGTAGTTGCTGAAACTACTTCCTGAGGAAGCTGATTCCACATTTTCACAGACATTACAGTGAAGAATCCCTTCCTTATCCGGAGTTTAAACTTCTTTTCCCCCAGATGCAAAGAGTGCCTTTTGAGACTTTGAGATCATTACAAAGAAGAAGAGGGCACTCCTAGCGTCTGTAGGAAAAGAAGTTTAAGCTCTGGATAAGGAAGGGATTCTTAACTGTAATACCTGTGAAAATGTGGAATCGGCTTCCTCAGGAAGTAGTTCTAGTTCTAGAAGCACAGAATATAACTTGGGATTAAGGCTTTAAAGTAAGGATAACATCTGATTGCCTCATGGAATCAGGAAGACATTTTTTCTGGAGCAAATTGTACCAGGGTTTTTTTGCCTTCCTCTGTATATAGGCTTTTTTGGGATATCTATTTCCCTAGTGGTTGAACTTGATGGACCATTGATGTAGATGCTTACACTGGAATTTAGTTTTTATTGCATTTTGTGAAAGTTTCCCAACTTTTTTTAGAAATAGGGGTTGTAGATAAAAAAAAAAAAAAAAAAAAAAAAAACTTTCATACTAACAAATGAAGCACAGAGTTTAATGCAATTGTTTGCTTGAACTAGGGGAACCAAAACAATAGTTAGATTTTATAAAAGAAATACTGAAAAAATAAAAACATGCAAACTATGATGCAAAATTTTGGGAAACCAAACAGTGAAATAAATTTCTTTGTATTATGTCACCTAGATAAAACCCTCTTTTTCTTATGACTACAAATGTATACATGCAAATTTTAATGCAATTTTGGGGATTTCAAGGAACACCAAAAGTTAAATGCAATTTTTGTGGAGGTTCAGAATTTTGAAAGAAATGAATTTCTGTTACACATGACCCAGATAAAATTTCTTATATATAACAATGCACATTTTTCTACTGGTTGGTACAGTGGCTAAAGTGGCTAGAACCCTTTCAAATCTCAGCCAGGACACTATCCACCTGGAGCTTGTATGGGTTTCCTCCCAAAAACATAGGGGTAGGTTATTTGGCTTCCTCCAAAATTGACTTGGTCATTATTAATCTTTGTTTTGGTCATGACAACATTACATTTTACATTCTGAAACCAAAGTTTTAGCTTCAGTTCAATCACATTAGGTGATTGAGAATTAAAACTTAATAGTTTTGCTTTGGGTATCCTGCAACAGCAAAACCTACTCAGGAGTTCAGTTGTTCACATCTGAAATTTTACATATATAATTATATTGCAGAATAACTCTTACACAATAAACCACTATTTATTATTAACTAATAACTAGTATTTATATGGCACCAACAAATTATGAAGCACTTTACAAAGTCCAAAGTCGTGTCACTAGTGAGTTAAACCATGGGGAGTTAAACATGCAAATTCCATGCGGATAGTCCTCTGGCTGATATTCAAACATAGTGCTGCAAAGTGCTAACTTCTAAACGCCCATGCTTTTTGAAAATTTAAAATGTAAATAATTTAAATTTAAGAGATGTATAAATGAATAGCTCTAACAATTTTTTTTCTAATTTTTTAGCATAACAATATTACCTCCATCACGGATGACACTTTCTGCAAATCAAATGACACACGATACCTTCGCACTAGACTGGATGAAGTAAGAATGGAAGGAAATCCAGTGATACTAGGAAAATATCCAAACAGTTTCACCTGTCTCAGAACTTTACCCTATGGCTCTTATTTTAAATAATGGAGTTTTACTTTTGGTCATTACCACCATCATTTAACAAAGATCTCTACTTTTTAAAAAAAATGATAGATTACACTTTTTGAGGCAAATGGTTTAAAAACTTAAAGTAGACAGATTTTTGTTATGTATTTTTTTAACAGGAATTGTATAAACCTAAATATTAGCATAGCTTACAAATACATTCCAAACACTGGTACACAGAACTTAAAATAATTGATATTCCTTATTCTTTTAAGTGATAGTATATTAGTGTGTATTAGTAGCTTATCCTTGCATTCTAGAGCATAATGCAAAGCATATTTGATCCTTTTTATAATCTAAGATTATATTCAGTTCCAAACAAGCATTGCTTTACGTAGTCTTAACCCTTTTAAACAATATAATGTAGTTATCTAACTGACAAGTCTGAAAGACGTTTCTATTATTTCTTTGCACACACATATTGGTCAGTAAAGTTTCATTGTAACTATCAATTTAAATTTTGTGGTAAAGTCTGTTTTCAATAGGCAACAAACATGGAAGACTACACATAAACCTGAATAAAGAGCCTTCTTTTGCAACTTGCAAATGCCAAATTTTCTAACAGCTAAAATGGAAATGTTAAAGATATATAATGGATTAAAGCATATGCCTATGGTTATGACACCAGGGCACACTAAGACAAAAAAAAAACACAACAGATATATTAGAGTGTAGGAGGGCAACAGAGGGTGAAACTATAGAAACTGTATTCACTAAGGACTAAGGGCCCATTTATTTTCATTCTATCTTTTTTAGAATCGAAAAAAAATACATTTTTTTTGTTTTACAAATATACTTTAGCAAGCATACATAATACAACAATAGAAAACATCAATTAATAGTTGACTCATCATAACCCCTTGTACTTTTCATTTGCTTATCCTCGGCACCACCGTACACTGTAATTTACTACTGTTTGTTTTTGTGCACTATGCCAAAATATAGATTTCTGGTGCGTTGAAAGCTAATTTAAATGGGCTGCCTTAATGCAACACATTTTAAGACATCACATCAAATAGTGGACCTCAGTGGGGGTTTCAGTTGTACCTGAATTTAACAAGTTTTCCTATCAGAAACATCTAGTAATATTCATTTTGTCTGATCAGTACCGTATAATATGTACCTAGTGTCTTAAATATATTCCCAAATATAGCCGAGTAATTTATGAGTGTTTGGCCTCATAGCTGTACATCCACAGTTTGGCATTGGTAAGGTGAAGATTTGTGGATGCAACTTCTGGATGTTTCATGATATGCTTAGCTGTGTCTCTAGCAATATGTCCTTTAGACAAAGGCACAGTGTACAAAAAGGACTGGTAAGTCAATAATGGGGAAAAAATTACCACAGAACATAAAGCTTGAGGCTTAACTTTTCTTTGCATAACTTTCACAGTTAAATTTGTCTTTCAAGATGCTGACACCATTGTCATGTTGAAGTTGGACCTACTAATTGCTAGATTACTGACCTGGAACACATGTATGTGTATATATATATATATATATATATATATATACACACATAGATGATTTTGCTGACCTTTCAAAAAAGTTACAAAAGTACACACTATTGCAGTCCACCAATGACAATTCTGGTTCTCCCACACTTAACTCCAAAAAGGTTATTGTAAGATAATGTAATGGAAAGTATGAAATTAGATAGGATCAGTCTGTACTTAGAACTTTAGGGATACCACATCCCATAAAAGTAACAAAAAAAAATGAAGGAAAAATGAATGGGGATTTTCATGATATCAATTACCAAGAAACTACAAACTTTTCCTATTTCATTTTCATAAACTGTGTCTTTTTTTACCATTATGAAAACAAACAGATAATGAGCCTATAAACTACATACAAATCAAACATTACCCATGCTATAAAGCCTCTTTAGATATTAACTGGCAACTGATATGGCATACATGTTTTTACAGACAACCAGTTTACCACCTTATGCTTTGATGTCATATATAGTGTCAATCTGTGGTGAACAGTGTTTCCAGCTGAAAGTGGTAAAAATACTCAGACTTACTCAAAACAAGCTCTCGACGGGTGTCACAAAAAATTGCTTCTGCGGGAGAAAGAAGGCAATACCATAAAAAGATAGACCAACAAGATCAAGATATTTTTTATGCTTACAGTTTATAATAAATTTATAAATTTGTCTTATAGACCCTTTATGCATATTGTGAATAAAACCTAACAACTCTCTTTATAAAACACAGACAGAATTCTCAGTTGTGAAACAGTAACTTATATGTTACTGCTTAAGTACCAACATTTAAATATTGTTAAAGTATGATTTAGTATAATCAGGTGCATAAATACCTACTGTATTAGCATTTTATTATGTATTAGGCTATTAATATTATTAATATTATTATTAATAAACAGAATTTATATAGCACCAACATATTACGCAGCGCGAAATCTGGCATTTCTATAGAAATAGGCTCATACAGTAGGTGTTTATTCACCTCATTATATTGAATAAATCCTGGTAATTCACATTCTTTATAATCATTTCAGCAATAGTAACTTCCCTAATATCCTAATATGGGTCCTTTTTACCTTCAGTTTAGGCTTTTCCACTTCACCTAGAGAGCCAAAACCTACTCTAAAAACAGGTTTAATCATGTAACTGCAATCTGCATATAAATCAACTAAACTATAAAGGAAGCATGTTAAATATGGAATGGTGTCAGTGTCATTCACAACAATAAATAAATATTTCAATTCGTATTTTCGAAACAAGAACCATGAGAAACTATTCGCTGGTCTGTAAAGATCAAAGATTTCATATTTTGTATAGAATATGAAAAGGGTTTTAAGCCGTTGTCATAACTATCTGTTTATAATTATGTTTTGAAGAGATTAACTTCAGCACTGTTGTAACACAATATACAAGTACATCAAGCCATATTCAATTAAGAGGTTATTCCCCAGTTCAAACAGAAGAAGTCCTCTGAAATGGCGGGCAGAGAAACATGAGAATTTGAAGGTTTTCTTTCACCTCCTGTTTAACAACTGCCAGTGCCCCTGTATCAGCAGTCACATGGAGAAATAGGGTGAACATCCTTAGCAGGGTGACAAAAAGTACAGCTTCAACAATCTAACGCATATGATGGATTCAATAGTGTGCATCAGTGAACAAATTTATTAGGTAAAAGGACAATGCTGATTTTTTTTTTAGCAATCAAGGGGTTAATTAGCATAAGTATGCAATTCATTATCGTAGACTCCTGTGAGTGGCTGAAACAATGATGACAAGTGTTTTCCACCAATCACAAGAGTCATAGAAAATACATTCAGTGATAAACACCACTTTTTTGGGGGGGGGACTTTAAAGGCCAAGCACAAAAACATCCCATAAAATCCAATTTATTCAATATTTTTAAAACATTACATATATTTTTAAAATGCAATATAAAACATACACTACACACAAGATTCTCCTAATAGGGTATCCGTGGAGGGGGGGTACCCAATTTACTTCACAGGTACACCGTCTTAAGGGATACCCTATTAGGATAAATACTTATCGGCTGGATGTTCAATCACAAGAGTCAGTTGATGACAGCTTGTCCCGAAATGACGTGGCTGATCAAGGCTCACAGGGAGACACATGCAGCTACTGAGCTCCTGTCACATTCACACAGGTTTATTGTGCCAAGGTAATGGATGTGCAAAGTAATGGATGTGCCAAGTAACGTATGTGCCAAGTAATGGATGTGCCAAGTAATGGATGTGCCAAGTAATGTATGTGCCAAGTGTTGGATGTGCCAAGTGTTGGATGTGCCAAGTAATGTATCTGCCAAGTGTTGGATGTGCCAAGTGTTGGATGTGCCAAGTGTTAGATGTGCCAAGTAATGGATATGCCAAGTAATGGATGTGGGGCATTTTGATGCATTACTTATCTTAGTTATTAGGCTTCAGTTGTTCATGTGGATAAATGACAGCTTACACAGCTCAAAGCATTTTTTGTTTATCCATCCTCAGTCTTACTATATCTGCACTATACGCTCAATCGAACTCAATCTTCCAGCTGCTGTGACATGTTAGAAGCTGTTAATACTAATTGTATGCATAGCTTTCTTTTTCTTTTGTCCTAGATTATCACTCTTACATGGTACAGAAACTTTATGGGCAAGCTGGGTGTTAAATGACTGAAAAGCTAAGCTCCATACTTTTTATACCACACCTGATGATGAAGATAATGAAATTGGGGTCATCCAAACGCTTAAAACACCAAACCACACCTAACCAACATTGACACAAGGGATCCCATCCCTCTTGAGAAAGTTGCTTCCAGGTTTCTTTTTGTGTTAGATTTTGGGGTTTGCTTCCCCCATTAATAACTGGGAAGGATGAAAGAGTGGGGATTAGATTTATTTTCAAATATCAGGTAGTACCCAGCTTTTGGACAGATAAAATAGTGATGAAAAAGAAGCACTTTTATTAAGATATAATTATTTTATTAATAATAACAACCCATGTCTAATTATGACTTCAAAAAATGATGTGCTGGCTGTTCTTCCATCACACTCCAAGACAGGAAAAAATCCCTTACAGCTCTCTGTGTTTAAACCTTCATATCCCCTAAACTGTATGTCATAATGATTTGTAATTTTCAGGGTGCACAGGGAACATTTATAGTTTCAGCACCCCAGCACCATTCAAAATTTCAGCACCCCAGCATTTACAAATGTTATGATATGGGGATCAGAATTGTAAAATCTTGTAAAAATACAACATTGGGGTTGCAGTATTAAAAGCAAGTGCGCCTTGGAGTCCTAAATAAAAATGCAAATTGGGGACCCCCAGGACCACTTACATAGAAAAGAGCATTGGGGAAGGGCCCCTAAAGTTATACTTATCTCTCACAAATCTCTAACTGTCATACTACGTTACCCTATCTGCTTCTCTTCTTTGAACCCCAAATTCCCTAGAATGGTGGGGTGTACCAAGCCAAAAATGTAGGTGCGGGGACAGGGGGACAATTTTCGATAACCCCCCACACACTAAAATTTCATTACTATGGCAAACGCACTGCCCTGTTAAACATTACTGCCCATTTCTAACACTGGAAACCCAATTTCTCTGGAATGGGGAGGTGTAGGAAAATGAAAATGTGTGGGGAACATCTGTGGATAACACCCCCTAAAGTTTTATCACAATGGCATCATTAGAACAAAAAAAAACTCTGGGCATCAAAACAAAATTGGGGTTTAGGTACTGGGAGGGTAAGTCATGTGTAACAGGGCACCATGTTTTGATGGGCAGACTTTATGTATTAATGCCATGAAGACAAAAGTTTGGGGGGTGTTAGCCACAAGTGTCCCCCACTTGCACCTATAATTCTGTTTACCTGCACCTCTCTGTTCTAGAAAAATTGGAGTTCAGGGTAGGGAAGGGGACAGTTTGATGGGCAGAAGTTTTTATGTTCTAATGATGCCATGCTAATGAAATTTTAGGGGGTTTATACATCTGTTCCCCACGTGCATCTACATTTTCAGTTTCCAGCACCTCCCCAGTCCAGGTAAATTGGGATTCAAAGAACAGAAGCAGAAAGGGCAGCATAGTATTACAGTTATAGTTTGGTGAAAGGTAGGTAAAATATTTAGGGGGGGTACCCCAATGCTTCTTACTATGTAAGTGGCCCCGGGGGTCCTTTTCATTTCATTGCATTTTCCATTTTGAGCTCCTAGGTGCACTTTCTTACAAAACAGCAACCCAAATGTTCAATTTCCACAAGTTTTTAAACTCATGAGCCCCATATTTTGAAATTCTTGAAATTAAAAAAAAGAAATGATGGTTATTAGTAGCTATGAGAGTCCCCTGTGTACCCTAAAAATTTTAGGTAATTACAACCAACAATTTATGAGATCTAAAGGATTGAACGCAATGAGTTGTTAGGCTGCAGAACATGACAAGCAGACTTTATACACACAGCTATCATACTGCGGGTGGATAAATTTCACAGGACGTTTTTGTCCTACCCTGTCTGTTGCTTGTCCTACCCCCATCTGCGATCACATGCATGATGCTCTTTGTGTTACCCTAGGTATAGCTCTAGGAGGTGACATCTGCAGTTTGGCTAAATTCACATTGACATTTGCTGTGTTTACCTCTCATTTACCTCTCGCCAGGAACCACTGCTGCTTGAAAAACTGCTAGGCCTGAAAAGCCCAGCACTTACCACCTGTTACCAATCCCAGGTGCCCAGCAGTTATCACTGGTTATCAAGCCAAGGTGCTCAGCAGTTATCACCAGTTACCAATCCCAGGTGCCCAGCAGTTATCACTGGTTACCAATCCCAGGTGCCCAGCAGTTATCACCGGTTACCAATCCCAGGTGCCAAGCAGTTATCACTGGTTACCAATCCCAGGTGCCCAGCACTTACCACCTATTACCAATCCCAGGTGCCCAGCAGGTATCACCAGTTACCATTCCTGGGTGCCCGGCAGTTGCCAAGAAGTAGTCACACAGGAGGGGCATTTTTTACTGCCAATGTGAACTGAGCCTGCTCATGAATGAAGAGTTGATTCAAACGCTATTTTTTACTGTTTTTTAATGCTGACAGTAACACCAAGGAGCTAAACACAGAATCTGCATCAGAAAAGACATTCAATTTATATGTCAATGTACGGTTCTGGGTTTAATCAGTCTAGACCCCAATATATAGTATATGCAATAGACAGCCAGGTTCCCCACAGAACCAGATTTTGAGGGACTTTTAAAGTCATTATACATAAATAACTATATATAAAATGAAAATATAATTTTATTTGAAATTTCACAGGTCAAAATAGATAATATAATAAAACCAGAATTTGATCATATAGAATAGAGCATCATATAGAAGTACAGCATCAGATAGATCTCCTTATGGAAAACTCACATACTGAGTAAATCATTCTCCTCCTCCTGGAGAAATTGTTCTTATACTGTACTGATTGTTGGTAGTTCTGCCTCCCACTTTAGGTGGAATGCTGTTGGGATGAAATTGAGCAGTACGGCCTTTTATTGATAGGGAATGGAGCTCTGAGACCCTGTGAGTGGATGTATTTGCTGTTAGGAAAACCTTTTTCCAGGCCAATTTCTCAATGGAGCATACCCTCAATTGGATGAAAAGACATCATTAAAAGAGCTTTAAGTACTAGAGGCAAATCCCACGTTGAGAATAAGGATCTCAAGGGTGGTCTAATATTTATTGCTGCTTTCAGAATATTCTCTGTCCATCTTTTTGCCATTTTGCAGTATTGACAGAGCAGATACTTGTATTTTATAGTACTGTAACTTAGACCCTTGTCCAGGGCTGACTGTAAAAATTCCAAGACTTGAGCAGGAGGAGGATGTGTTAAAAAGAATCCTGCTACCTGTGCCATTTCTGCAAACTTGTTCCATATTCTGAAATATGTTTTTTTAGTTGTTTGTTTTCGTGCCAGTAAGAGCATTTAAGCCACTTTTGCCGATACTCCTTCTGCTAGGTACCTGTTCCTTTCAATAGAAAGGCATTTAGTTTCCAAATAAAGGGTTCAGGCATGTGTCAGATACTCTGTATCAATAGATTCTCTTGGTTTGGTAAGGGCATAGCGGGTGCTGCCAGAACCTGGTTCACCAAGGAAAATCACGGCCTTCTTGGCCAATGTGAAAAGATTACAAGCACTCGCATTGCTTCCCTCTAAATTTTCAAGAGGACTTTCAGTATTAATGATATCAGTGGAAAGACAAACAGAACCGGGAAGTTCCAACTAATCGAGAAAGCATCCTGGGCTAATGCCTGTTTGCAATGGAATCTTATACAGAACATAGGGACCTGGAGATGCCATCAGGTCAATTTCTGGAGTCCCACATTTCCAAAAGACTGGTAAAATGTATTTGGGATTCATTATCCATTCCTTGGAATAAGGGAAGGACCTGCTTAATGTGTCTGGAAGATATGTTGCAGAGAGGTCTAACAGATGTTGTTCTGCTCACTGGAAAATCACTGACACCGTCTGAAGTAGACAAGGGCTTCTTGTTCCCCCTTCCTTGGCGATGTAGGCTACCACTGTCTTGTTGTACATCAAGATTTTAACCTTCATGTGTAGCAGAAGGCTTGAGAACGCCTTTAGGCTTTGCGATGCCGCCATCAGTTCCAACCCTTTGGATCTGGTTGACGATGGAACTGTCCATTGACCTTGCGCCTTGTACTTGCCACAATCGGCTCCCCAGCCTTTTATGCTTGCATCTGTAGCTAGAATTATCCAATCTCCTTGTACTAACGACGTCTCATTTGATCATGTAGGTTTTGTACTGACGTCCACCATAACAGATCTCTCTGTACAGGAAGACGGATTTCTTGTTTTAGGATACACAATCCCACTGAGCGAGAAAGCACACTTGTAGTCTTCTCATATGCCATCTGGCCCAAGAAACCACAGGGATCAACTTCATGCATTCTTTTGCATTCACTCTTGGAGTTCTTAAAAAACACAAAGCCCATTCTCCTATCTGAGATATCTTGTGCTGAGGCAGAAACACCCTTGCTTACTCTGTATCCACTGTTACCCCAAGGTATTCCATCTTCTGAGTGGGACACAATTGACTCCTCTGGTGACTTATCAGCCAACTGAATTGTGTTAGCAAAGTTAACATTTGTTTCTTGTTCTTCTCGAACTTCTCTTTGAAGTTCGCCAAGAGCAGGACATCGTCCAGGTAGTGATATATACATATGCCCTGAAGTCCCAGCAAAGCGATGACAGCCACTAGGATCTTGGAGAAGGTTCTTGGTACTGTTGATAGACCAAAATGCAGGCATGTAAACTGGTAATGCTAATCCAAAATGATCAATCAAAGGTATTGTTGATGCTCTGATATCACTGGAATGTGCAGGTATGCATTCTCCAGATCTCCTGAAATCATCCATATGTTTTGATGCAGAACTGCCAAAATTGTCTGCAATTGTCTGGACCAGAAACAACCTGGAATAATACCCTTTCCCCTGTTCTTCTACGGGTACTGGTACTACCGCCTGAGACTCAGCAAGCTCCTGGATGTAGGAAATTATAATCTGACATTTTGACTTTTGACGAAGTGGTGTTACGGGGGGTTTTGTGCAATCTCAATCATGGTAACCCAAGGATACCACTGACACAACCTAGGTGTGTGGAATGTTTACTTTCCACACCTCTAAGAATTTTAGAAGTCTGTCCCCTACTTCCAGAACCTGGGAAGAGCCACCTTCAGAGCTTTTTGCTGGCTGGCTTGTCTCACTGTGGAATCATGGACCTTGCTGGTCTTTGAAATCCTGGTTGCCTGTTAAGGAGATTTCTGCTGATTCCAGATCAGACTCCCTCTCTATCGTGGCCTTTGTTTTCAACACATTGGGAGCAGTGAATAACACACAAGCACCTCAAGCATGTAGTTATATCACTTCTCAAAACTTTATTAACATATCAGAGTTTATATAGTCAGGCAGTAAGGTAGAAGGCACTTAGTAGTTAGTCAATAACAAGAAACTTAATCAACAACTTCGCCGAGCAAGATGTTTCAAGGTAAGAAGCCTAAAGGTAAGGATGGAGCAAATATTGACCTACTGATAAAGAGGATATAACTAGTTTTGACACAACTCAATTATTTGCAAAATATAGCAAAAAACACAAAAACAACTTTACTTCAAGACTCAGAAAAATGACATTCCTTACATTGCCTTCCCCTACATCGCTGGCAGTAATCCTGACCTTCCTCCTGTTACTCCCTGGATATCTTCTTCAAATGTTTTTTCAAAAAGGACATTACCTTCACAGGGAACAAAAAAATAATGCATATTATTGCATTCGCAATAATAGCATCCGCCATCCAATGCCACAGGGATCTCCTTGCCGTCACCGAAAATCCTATTGTCTTAGCTGAGAGTTACCAAAATCAACTGATGCTTCTGCAGTTAGCTTCATCTGATCCAAACAGAGTTTTGTAGTAGTTACTTCTGTACTGCCTTAAAGTGCACTCCTTGACATCTTGACCCAAGTTAACAAAGTTCTTGATACTGAGGTGAGTGCAAATTCTGGACCACTAACTAAACCGGCCACTGAGTAGATTCTCTTCAGGTCTCCTATCTTCGTTTTCATTGGATCCTTGAATGCTACTGAATTATCCATTGAAGGTACTACATCACTTGCTAATCTCTGGAGAGCCGCATCCACTGGTGGTGCAAAACCCAGAACTCTTTGTCTTTTTTAATAAAGGGATATAACTTTAAAAATCCATTAAAAAGTGAACATTTATGATCCAGCTTTATCCATTCCTCTTCAAAAAGTAGTTTCACCTCCTCCATAAAAGGAAAGGTTAAATATTCCTTTTTCAATGTAGGAAAATATATTCTCTTTTTTGGAGGAATAGGGGTAGTTTCTTCTCACTGAATCGCTTGTGTGGTAGTGTAAATGAATTGGTTGACCAATGAAAAGTGAAAGAAATAGAATTCCTCAACCAATAAAAAAGCAATTTACCAGGTAACTATAAAAATGGCAAAAAAAGATTTATTTTTTGCTAATAAGCACCTTGAGAGGCAGGCGGTGTTGTATCAGGAGCTACAATAAAAAAGTATAAAAATGTTAGCTGTGTGCTCACCAAAAATTTACAGCTCTACTACCACCTAGTGTAAGATCAAAAACATTCTACCATAATGTCTCCTTAGGGATACAAGGAAAATGCATCTCCAAAACACATATACATCTGTGAATAAAACCCTGCCAAAAACATATTGGACAGCAATCCGAAATAAAACTTTTTACTATTACTTAGCCATCCAGGGAAATAAACAAGCAAGCCAGCAGAGCATAGAGGCAAATAAAACTGATCCTCCTTACCTGACATTCTGTGAGACGTAGAGAACACAGGCTGGAATACTGTCTGACAGGTTCTGCAGACAGAAGACAATGGATGCTGATACTGCACACCGTGCATGTGCTGGAGATCCGCGCATGTGCAGTGTGGTAAATCATCCGGGACGCCATCTACCCTTATTTTCTGTGTGCGTCTCCCAGCAACCGATGCCGGACGAAAAAACTGCCAACCATGACGGGATCTCTCCCCGGAAAGGTAGGAGTCCTGGAGCATGGACAAAAAAAGAACAGGAAAGAGAGGGAGTGAGGGGGTTTATAAGTAATAGGTAAGTTCTGGAAGGGTCAAAGGGTGGAGTTGACCCATTCGTGTGCTCGCAGGAGGAGTGCCAGGAAAAATGGTCCCATTATTTTGTGCTGTTGGGTAATGATTGTTATTTAACAGGTGATGGAACTACTGGAAATGGCAGAGAAGTTTAAAGCTACGTACACACTTCCAATTTTTATCGTTGGTAAACGAACGACGAACGATCCTGCACGATATTTGCAAACGATCGTATGGCACCGATCCTGTACCTACAGATAACGACACGATCGTTCAAAGATATTGTACACACGATAGATGCGATCGTTTGAACGATACAGGAAGTGACGTGCACCACAGGAAGTGAGCGAACGTTCGTTCACCGCGCATGCTCAGACCATGGACGATCACTGAACGACCGTACACACGATAGATGGTCAACGATCGTCGTCCAATCCGATCCGCAGGTCCGGTCGTTCATTTCCAACGACTATCCTCGTTCGTCGGCGTCGTTGGTTACTTTTTTTACGAACGATTTTTGGCCAATCGGTCGTTCGTCGTTCGTTCGTCGTTCATTTCCAACGATAAAAATTGGAAGTGTGTACGCAGCTTAAGCCTTGCATACATTGCTCTGCCATTCTCAGCAGCTCCTGTGTAAGCAGTGGGAGGAGAGCCGCCCACGCTCCCATTGGCTGCACTCCTGCTGTCACACTGTCACCTGTGTAAGGAGGGTCGCCGGTAGTGGTAGCATCTGCCTCGTGTCATTTGTGGCCCCCAACTCACCAGCTACGGAACCGCACTGGTCTGCGGCCCGGGGGTTGGGGACCACTGCTTTAGGGTACATGCTTTGTCCACCCCTCATATACATTCAGCCTCAAGTCAGAGAAACGTGGGACCAGCGTTCCAGAAGTATGTCTGTAACACTCAGAAATACTGTCTTCCCTCTAGCCATTCAAACTTCCCCCTCCCCATTGGCATGCCACACAACTCCTTACTTTCAGATTAGTCTGTGTACGGGGACCTTTTGTGTTAATGTTGGTATTATTTGGAGGTAACAATATGTGACACATTAATTAGAGAGTAAAAGGTTCCTGTTCTTCCAATTTCAATAAATAACCACAAAGGTTAATTATCTATAAAAACTTATAAAGCCTCTATTAATTTGTACAAAAGAATATACATAAGTACATATATCTTCTATCCACTATATTATGAAAATGTCATACTGAATTTACAATTGAATTGAAAAATGGCAACTCCAAAGGCTTTAAATTGAGTAATACTATCTAATTTATCGTGAATATTTCATGAATATAATTAGCAATTATCATGCCACATCCCAATTATATCACAGAAGGTAAGTCTGAATCTCTA
The DNA here is from genome assembly GCF_032062135.1 of Pyxicephalus adspersus. Classification (NCBI taxonomy): domain Eukaryota; kingdom Metazoa; phylum Chordata; class Amphibia; order Anura; family Pyxicephalidae; genus Pyxicephalus; species Pyxicephalus adspersus. The sequence continues at coordinate 74,742,853 of NC_092865.1, read as the reverse complement.
CTTCACATGCTCCCAGCTAAACCATTTTTTACTTATAAAATACATACCTTTTTTAAACCTATATATCGTACATGTTCAATTGACTTTTATGACTTTAACAGACATATGTAGTACAATACTCTATGTAATATGTTTGTTTGAGCACTGTTTGCTATACATTTGTAGTACTAGTACCATTTTAGGAATAAGCTCACCATGTCCAGATCTCAGTGAGAAACAAACTTGCGAGTCACAAACTGCTCATTGCTTAAGGAACCCCTAGCATCCTCTGGAGGAACCCAAAGGTTTCACAGAAACCTGGATGAGAAACAGCGACCTAAACAATTTCTATATTTGCCACTAGTGATGAGCGAGCAAATTTTTAAAATTCGATCTTGCGGCAAATCAGGCCGTTCTTGCTTACTGAACATGGAATCGAGAACGGCCTGTGTAAATTCGGCTGTCGAGATCAAATTTTTTGGGACCTGCAAGAGCAATCAGGGGAGCGGGGATTGCTCTTGCAGCCCTGTAGTATGTGTCCTTGGATAGAGACTCTCTATCCAAGAACACAAGAGTCCCGCAGATGTGTTCATCATGAATGAATGCAACCCTGGGAATCCTCCTGTGCGCGATCCCTAGGTACTAGAGGTTAAATGAGGGCTTGCCCTCATTTGTTTTCAATGATTTTTATTAAGTTTTTTTTTTTTTAAATTTAAACAAAAATAACAATAAACAGTAATTTGCATACATCCATGACATAAAGGTGGGGAGCAGTGAAATAGTACATGTGGCAATAATAATTTCCATACATTCATAATAGCATACATGTACAGATATTTTGACAATAATACTGTTTTGTACAGTGTCCTTTTCTTTCACTTGACAGAGTCCCTTTCCTAACCTTTGAGCACATAAAACAGGTAAACTACTTATAGAAAACAATACAAAAGAGACTTGTGGGGAAAAACAGACCAAGTGGGGAAATAAACATTTTACCAACCAGATAACGTTGTTAGGGGTATAGATGGATTCGCATATTGTAACCATGGCTCCCATATGGACAAAAACTTATACAAAAACTTGTCATGGGAGTCTGACAAAATACTCATTAGTTTTTCATTCACTAATGTATTATTCATTTGGGCTCTAACCTCGTGAAAAGTTAGAGTCTTCTGTTTCCAATGGTGTGCTATTACTTGTTTTGTCACAAGTAAAAAATGGGTAACTAGCTGGAATTGTCTGTTGGTAATATTTGAAGGTTTAAAATGTAGCAGAGCAACCCAAGGATCTTTTGGGAGATATATTTGAAGTATACAATTCAAAAATTTGAATACTCTGCTCCAAAACCTATTTACAAACAAACACTTCCACCATATATGTACTGCTGTGCCCTTTTCTGTACAGCCTCTAAAACACATACTAGAATTTTGGTTGGTGCAATGCTTGAGGCGAGAGGGAACCATATACCATCGCATCATGACCTTATAAGCCTATTCTAATGTGGTCACATTCCTGGAACACCCCGTCATCCTAGACCAAGTGCCAAACCATTCCTCGGTGGGTTTAGACCCTCCTAAATCTGTCTCCCATTGGGAGAGATATTTATGCACATATGAGTTATATATACTAACAAGTTCTAAATATAGGATTGAAATTAGTTTCTTAGCTAAAGGGGTTCAGATAAAACAGATCCGTTAAACAGATCCGTTCCATCACTGACAGCTGGAGCGGGCGCATTAATTAATTTTAATTAGCACACCCACCCAATGTCTAAGCTGCAAATATGGAAAGTACTCCCTATTAGGAGCATCCTGGGAAGCTTTAAATACCTCCCAGGTCACTATATTCGAACCACTAAGCAAGGTGTGTACCATAATATAACTATGGGCTATCCACCAAGCGAACGCTGTTGGGAACTCATAGCCAGTTTGAAACGTCAGGTTGTTTTGTATGGGAAGCAGTGGGCTTGTGTGATGACATTCATTTACTAGAATATTTTATACTATCCCAAACCCCCAATACATGCCTCAAATGAACACTTAAACCCAGCAGGCATAGTTTGGACGTTATCCAAGGTAAGGCTGTTACCCCCACTGGATTACATAAAAAAGTTTCAATTTGAACCCATAGCGGGGCTCCCAGACCAGCAAATAATACTGGAATAAAAGCTACATGAGCTGCCTGTTTTTTATCGTGCATATGAATGCTAGTATAGCTTTTTGCAATCCTTGTAAAATATTTGGGGGAACCTTGCCTGGGAGCATTCTAAATAAATACAGGAGTTTTGGTAGTACTGACATCTTCAATGACTGTATTCTACCTATCCAAGACACAAGCAGATGGAAATTTGCCTCAAAGTTCTGCTCAGGAAGCGTTTAGTTTGTGTCTCAGATATTCCATATGGCATTTTGCCCACTTAAGTTAAAATGTCTGCTGTATCATGTTTACCGTTTGCTGGGGCAAAGTAATATTCAATGCTATGGATTTTTCATTATTTGTTAGACCAGACATTTTTACAAACTTACACAATATTGCCCCCAGGTTAGGAAGTGATATCAGAGTTTGAGTAATAGTGAGCAAAATATCATCTGCGAATAAACTCAATTGTATTCATGATTCCCTAAATTTATGCCATGGATATCTGAATTTGTTCTGATTAACTGAGCCCGGGGTTCCAAAGCTAGTATAAACAGTAACGGTGAAAGCAGGCACCCTTGCCTTGTCCCTCTACAAATGGGAAACACAGATGAATAAAATGACATATAGCACATTCTGGCTGAAGGGTTGGAGTACAAGGCAGACATCCATGACATAAATGAATCCTGAAATCCCCACTTGGAAAGTACATTAAACAAATAATTCCAAGAAATGGAATCAAAAGCCTTATAGACATCCAGACCTAATAGCATCCTAGGTAGGCTTTGGGAACGTGCATATTGGATTAGACTGATAACCTTTCTGCTATTGTCTGGAGCTGGTCTACAGGGAACAAACCCAACCTGATCCTTATGGACCAGCTTCAGAAGGAATTTGTTCAATCTGGATGCCAAAACTTTTGACAGTATCTTGACATCCACATTAAGCAAATAGATAGGCCTATAGTTGTGGGAATCTAGTGAGTCCTCATTAGGTTTAGGTAACATAGATACTTGTGCTGAAAGACAGGAGAACTGATTGTGTGGGTGGCTTTTCAAATATAAAAAAATTAGCCAAATGTGGAGCTAATAGTACACTAAACTTTTTATATTATATAACTGTATACCTATCTGGCCCAGGCACTTTTCTTCTCTGTAAGGACTTGATGGCTTCCAAAATTTATGGTACTGTAATATCATCCCCCAGTTTTTCACCAAGTTCACTGGGCAACTTTGGCAGTTGTATTTTTGCAAATAGATCAGTTGCCTTTGATTTATCAAACCCTAAAGGAGTTTTATATAACTCAGTTAAAATATCTTGGAATTTGGTGACTATTATTATTATTATTATTAAACAGGATTTATATAGCGTCAACATATTACGCAGCGCTGTACATTAAATAGGGATTGCAAATGACAGACTAATACAGGCAGTGATACAGGAGGAGAGGACTCTGCCCCGAAGAGCTTACAATCTAGTAGGTGGGGGAATTTCACACACAATAGGATGGGAGATATGCAGTGGTGGTTTCAAATGACAGAAGAAGACGGGTAGGCAAGTTTGAAAAAATGGGTTTTGAGCGCTCTTTCAAATGAGCAGAAAGTAGGAGCAAGCCAAATAGGACGAGGAAGACCATTCCAGAGAGTTGGAGCAGCTCTAGCGAAGTCTTGTATCCGTGCGTGTGATGAGGTTATGAGTGAGGAAGTCATTAGTAGGTCATTGGAGAGCGGCAGGGTGAGTATTTTTTAACCATGTCAGAAATGTAAGTGGGACAATAACTGTGTAGGGATTTGAAGGCAAAGCACAGGAGCCTAAATTTGATTCTAAGGTGAAATGGAAGCCAATGCAGAGAACTACAAAGAGATGCACCGAAAGAGGAGCGGAGGGAAGGATGGATGAGTCTGGCTGCAGCATTCATGATAGATTGTAGAGGAGAGAGTCAGGTTAGTGGAATACCAGCGAGAAGGATGTTACAGTAATCCACATGATAAGAGCATGTACAAGGAGTTTGGTGGTCTCAGGGGACAGGTAGGGGCAGATTTTGGAAACTACCGAGAGAGGAGGTGTAACAGAGAAAAGAGAACCGGTCCAAAGACTGACCCTTGGGGAACACCAACAGGGAGGAGAGTGGGTGAGGAGGATTTACCATTGAAAGAAACTTGAAAGGAGCGGTCAGACAGATAGGAAGCAAACCAAGAGAGAGCAGTGTCACTGATACCAATGAAGTGCATGATTCGTATTAAAAGGGGGTGATCAACAGTGTCAAAAGCAGAGGAAAGATCAAGGAGAAGAAGCAGGGAAAAGTTGCCTTGAGACTTAGCTCTGATGAGGTCATTGGCCACTTTAGTAAGGGCTGTTTCTTTGGAGTGGGCAGCTCTAAAACCAGACTGGAGGGAGTCAAGGAGAGAGTTGGTGCTCAGGTAATGGGTGAGTCTTTTGTAGACAAGGCGTTCAAGAAGTTTGGAGACATATGGGAGAAGGGAGATAGGACGGTAGTTGGAGGGTAGGGAGGGGTCCAGTGAGGGTTTCTTTAGGATAGGGAGAATTATGGCATGTTTAAAAGCTGAGGGGTATTTACCAGTAGAAAGGGAGAGGTTGAATAGTTCGGTTAGGGCAGGGGCCAGGGTGGAGGAATGGGCACGGAGTATATAAGAGGGAATTGGGTCATGTGGACATGTAGTAGACAGAGATGATGAGAGAAGAGTTAAGACTTTATCCACAGTAAGAGGGCTGAGGGAGGCCAGTGATGATTTACAGATGGAAGGGGTGGGTATGGTTGGAGTGGCTCAGTGGGCAGAGACATCATGTCTGATTTTGTCTATTTTATCTTTAAAGTAGGTGGTGATGTCTTGGGCAGAGAAGGATGTTGTGGGGGGGAGCAGGTGTGGGGTTTAGGAGGGAGTCAATTGTAGAGAAGAAGTTGCGTGGGTTGGAGGCTTGATAGGAAATGACTGCAGAGAAATAATTTTGTTTGGTGACATTGAGCTCTGTGTTAAAGCTTTGAAGCTTGGCTTTGTAGTCCATGAAGTAGCGCTGAGGCCGGATTTCCTCCACTTGCGCTCGGCTGCACGAACAGACTTTTATAGCTGTTTGGTGTGATTGTTGAGCCGGGGCGGGGGTAGCGGAAGGTGGCAGGAGCAACACTATCCAAAGCCAGGGAAAAAGAGTGGTTTAACATGGTGGCAGCTTCGTCTGGGAAGGTGATTTTGGAGAGGGAGGGGGTTAGGGACGCAAGGCAGTTTGAGAAAAGGTTGTGGTCAAGGTTACGGATATCTCTCTGCCAGTGACCAAGTCTGGGATGTGGCAAGGGAGGGCAAGGGTTTGATAGGTTGATAGTGATAAGGTTATGACTATAGCAGTGGGATTAGTCGTTACTGACCCATTAGCCAATTTTAAGCGGATTGAAGATTGATTAGGTTTGGCATTGAGTAATTTAGCCATCATGGATCTGGGTTTGGTGGCCCAATCATAATATTTCGGTCTATTCCATCTCATCTGTCTCTCTACCTGACTATCAAGTAACAATTCGGTTTTCTTTTCTAGACTGGTCCGGTATAATTGTCTGTCCGACCTTCTTTTCCATTGACTTTCTAATTGTTACAAATTAGCTTTCAGGTCTTGTATCCCAGCTAGTCTAGCCTTCTTCTATCTGGATGCTAATTACACTCTCTGGATGCGATCTTTAAGCCAGTTCTCTATCCATTTACAGATTGACTTTTCTAAACCTATCCGTCTGTGGGGTACAGTGTCAAATGCTATGGCAAAGCCCAAGTACACTATATCAATTGCCACTCCACTGTCTACCTGTTTACTTACTTACCCATAAAAAGAGAGTAAATTTGTTTAACAACTTCTGTCTTTCTTGAAGCCATGCTGACTATCGCTTATAATATTATTTTCTAGCAGAAACTCCTCTATGTGGTTCTTTATCAAACTCTCTAAGACCTTTCCAACTATGGACGTTAAACTAACAGGCCTGTAGTTACCTGGTAATGACTTTTCTCCCTTTTTGAAGATAGGAACCACATTGGCCTTACGCCAATCCATCAGTACCTTGCCAGTGACTAAAGAATCTCTGAAAATAGAAATAATGGCTTTGAAATAACTGAGCTCAGCTCTTTGAGGACACGTGGATGTAATCCATCAGATCCTGGTGCTTTGCCAACCTTAGTTTTTCCCAGCTGTTTCCCAATCATATCAAATCTGAGCCATTTTGACTCATTTAAAGCAGTGACATTGCCATTATGAATTTGGACTTCAGCTCTGCCATTTTCCTTCGTGTACAGAGCAAAAAAAAGTGTTTAGTAAATCTGCCTTGTCTTTATGCCCAGTTACCAACCCAGAGACATTCTTTAAGGGGCCTACATGCTCAGATCTGATATTTTTGCTATTATTATATTTGAACATTTTTGTGGGGTTTGCCTTACTTTCCTTTGCAATATGTCTTTCATTTTAAAGTTTTGCACATTTTATCTCCCTTTTACATATTTTTGTTATATTCTTTATAGGTTTCTAATGATGATGATCATTCATTTTTATATTTTTGGAACTCCCTTTTCTTATTCCTTATGGCTTTTTTATCATGAGCTGTGAGCCACATAGGTTTTAATTTTTGCCTCCTAAACTTATTACCCATTGAAATATAATTTTCAGTTTTCTTTTGTAGAACAGACTTGAAACATTCCCCATTTCTGTTCTGTGTTCTTTGAGGACAATATTGTCTCCCAGTCAAAGTCACAGAGAGCCGCCCTTAATAATGAAAATTTGCACCCTTAAAATTAATGTTTTTATCTTTCCTGTTTTTGTCTCCGGTTTACTGCTTCCATAATATGTTCACTGCTACCCAGATTCTCTTTATTTGCACATTTGTTATAAGCTCTGCATTGTGAGAAAGAACGAGGTCCAGCAGAGTATCATTTCTAGTTGGGGCTTCTATAAACTGTCCCATAAAATTATCTTGTAATAAATTCACAAATTTCCTCTCTTTTGCTGTTCCTGTTGTGCCATTACTCCAGTCAATGTCAGGGTAGTTGAAAACTCCCATGAATAAAACACTTCCACTTTTTGCTGCTTTTTCTATCTGTGCTAGTAGTTGATTTTCTATTTCTTCCTTAGCACTGGGGGGCCTATAGCAGACTCCAATAATTAATTGTGTGTTATTCAACCCCACATTCAACTCCACCCATAATACCTCGTCGCTTGTTCAAGGCGCAATTTCTTCTTTTACATTCACTTTTAGATCACTTCTCACATACAGACACCACCACCCTTTTGTTTGACTCTGTCTTTAGGAAAGAACGTATACCCAGGAATATTGACAGCCCAGTCATGTGAAGAACAAAGTCATAATTATCCTCACTCAATTAATGCTTCCAACTCCCCTATCTTGTTTGCTAGACTTCTACCATTGGTGAACAGGCTCTTTAAACCATTCGGTTGAAGGGATCCGGGCGACAAACTATTCTATCCGTCCTCCTGATGATAGAATCCCCTATGACAACCAATTGTCTTTTCCTTCCTGCGTTTCACCTAGGAGCTGTTACTCCATTTGTGCCTACATGTGGCAGACTGAACCAAACTTTCCACCTTGCTACCACTCATTTTCCCAGTTACAATGTTTTTGTTTACAAGGAGTTATAAACGTTTACTTTTACAGTTTGCCACAAATTTACCACGTTTACAGTTTACCAAGTTTTTGCCACGTTTACAGTTTGTGGTTACTATAAGGATTTAACTCCTTTTGTTTTCAAACTCCTGTTTTTTTTTACAACTCCACTTTATTAAAAATCCACTTGTTTCTCCAGCCAAACAGTGCGCAAGCTCAAAATTAGTGCCCCAGGAACCTAAATCACCTGTGAAGCATTGACCACTCCCCCTCATAGGTCAGCATAGAAAAAAAGCTGTTTAAGACAAAACTGACAGTCAAGCAAACACAACCTAACAGTCAACCAGACACAACTCCCAAATGCACAAAATGGAATGCCTACCTATAGTGGGGTACATTTCTCTCCAACTAATCCCTGTTCAGCAAGCAGCTCTGCAAATTTCTGTGAATTAGAAGCTTCTTTCCTACTTCTGGGGTTTCCTGGAATATAAGACTTCATACTATGTATGAAGAACACAGGTAGGTAGAGGTGTTTTTTGCACGCAGCCTTGTTACCTGACGCGTTTTGCCCTTTTGTACGCTTCCTCAAGGGTAGCTGTGCGCTTAGTGTATTAACACCTATTAGTCAATCATCTTTGTGTATCAACTAATCATCATGCATGTGATAAGTATAGTTCAAACAGTTGCAAGGAACAAAAGAGGGGACCCGATCTATAATAATCAGAAATATACTGGCCAACCCTGTAATTAGTCAAGGTATGAATCAAGTAGAAAAGAGACAGGGATTTTTGGCACCAACATAATTTGGCAGCAAATTAAGTACAACATGAGTGACACATATTTAATACATCAGTGTGAGAAAGGCAAACATGGTAAAATCACACCCGGGGATGTGCAAGGAGTGTCAGAGCATTTATTTGTAAACAAAATCAATTTTTTAGCTATACATGTGGTCTGCATACCCCTTGCTATCCTCCTCAGTGGCAATTGCTCAAGGTATCACACTTGCTAGTGAATACCACTCGAACCACCTTGATGCAACTCATTTGGGCCACTCTATTTGGGATCCAGATACTGCAGCAACCAACACAACTCCCCCCTCCCCCCCCTTAAAGAGAAAACGCCACAAATTTGTACATATGTGTCATCTTCACAAATAAATTTTTTGACATCCTTGCACATCCAGATGAAGCCATCTGGCGAAACGCGTAGGGATTGAGATTTGTGAGCTTTATCTTTGTTGTAACACTTAGATGATTCTATACTTAGAAACAAAGGCATATCAAGGGACGCCTTTACAGTCCAACTGTGATTTTACCATGTTTGCCTTTCTCACCCTGATGTAATGAAATATGTGTCACTCATGTTGTACTTTTTTGAAAAATACACCTTCATTTGCTGCCAAAAATCCATGTCTCTTTTCTACTTGCTTCATACGTATAGTTCAAACAGGTATATACAATCATATAAATATATATATATATATATATATATATATATATAGTGTACATACAAGTATCCTGTTATAGATAAAGTATTACATCAAAGGTTGTTCACTAAAACAAAAACAAATACATATAAATTGTTATATTGAGTTCGTGACCTTTATTTGATAGCATTTAAAAAACTTCAGGTTTGGATTCAAAATTGTGATTCCTACATTTTTTGTGGTTTATTTGAAGAATAAGATAACTTACATTTTTTGTTACCCAGGATGTTTGGGATACGTCATCTATCGTCAGCTATCTTTTTTGGAGGGTAATACCCCCATATTATTTATGGTTATCTGGATGGAAAAGAAAGAAAGAAATACTGCTGGTTTAGCATAAGTTTTTTTATTTTTAATTGGGTTGAGGTGAATGATAAAAAAGATACTAAATATTATTATTTATGAGTTAGTCCTATTACTATTTACCTGCTCACAGGTACAGGATCAGTGTTTGTGGGGGCTGCTTAGCAGCTTGCCAAAAAACAATGGAAATAGAAAAGAGAATCTAATCAGAGATCCTTTCCGGATCACTGAAGAGACAAAAAATCAAAGATATTTGTTGAAACTTGCTGTTAGAGGCTCACTTATAGCTTCTGCTAGTCTAGAAAATAATCTGAAAAGGTTTTACCTTGTTACTAAGTGTTGCAGAATTGTCAGAAAGAGCTGCAGCCGCTGCTCCTGTTTGATATTTGGAGACGCACCAAGAGCGAATCCCTGACCCACCCCTTTAAACACGAGGAGGGTGGTCACTTCTTCCTCTATGTGTGCAATAGTTCTGCCCACAGGGGGGGTGGGAGTCGCGCCCAGAATCTTCCCATAAATGGGCGACACCCTGGAGAAATGTCACCAATCTGACATTGCCCCTGATTCATCAAGCAAAATCGGATTATCGGTCGCGCATTCGTATTAGCGATCCGGAATCGTGCGCGATCGCGCTATTCAACAACCGGAAAAGCTCGCGCACGGAGCCGCGCTTATCCGACAGCTTTTTACTGGCGATCATGCTGATGAATCAGGGGCATTGATTGACTGAAGAGACAAAAAATTTAGCAAAAAATATTTGTTTTTGTTTTAGTGAACAACCTTTGATGTAATACTTCATCTGTAACAAAATACTTGTATGTACACTATATATATGATTGTATATACAATCATATATATAGTGTATATGATATTGCATATATATATATATGTTTCAACTATACTTATCACATGCATGATGATTAGTTGATACACAGTCAAAGATGATTGACTAACACTTGTTTATGTTTAATAAATACACCAAGATTACACGCAAACTGCTACACTAAGCGCACAGCTACCCCTGAGGAAGCCTACAAAGGGCAAAACGCATTGGGTAACAAGGCTGCGTGCAAAAATCACCTCTACCTACCTGTCTTCTTCGTACATATGGTTTGCTCCATGGCATACAGGAATGATAATACCACTAACTATATGATCTATGTCTAGGGAATGAGGCCATACTTTTTTGCCTGTCTTTCATGTTCACGTATAAAAAAATGTATTTTAGGGTCCCGCTTAAGAGGACCTTAATTTTCAAAAATATTTTCCACACATGTCCCTAGGACCTCTTTCAATTTTCCAATTAGGATTATCCAATTTCTCATTCAGGTCCAAACTTGTATCCCCCGTCATAAAAAAGGTACCTTTTCTATGAGTCTCCACTACTTTAAAAAGATGCATAAAGAATTGAATCTGATGGGCATTTGGGCATAGTAATTAACAATCGTGATTTCAGTATCGTACAGTAAACCTTGTAGTAGCAAATAACGACCAGTAGGGTCCATTATGTCCTTTGTACATTTGAACAGTGTATTCCTATTAAACGCTTTTAGTACTCCACACTTTTTCTCCGAAAAAGAGACAGTGTATACCTGGGGAAATGTCCTGTGGAAATATCTGGGGCTCGCTGATACAGAGAACCTTGTCGCCTGCAAACAACACACATCACATTTGTTTTAAGTGATGCATAATGTAAAGGCTTTTTTCCACTTATGGGGCCAATTGAAACCTTGTACATTATGAGATACAAAAATGCATTGGTTTTCTACCGTACTTTATATCAAAGATGGACCAACATTTAAATTGCATGACATAAAACAGATGTTTACATATTTCCCCTGCACTTGAAACGTTTCCTCCACCATATAGTCCCCCAGAACAATCCCTCCCACCCCTGGGACCAAACCAAACCTAAAGCTCCCAAAACCATTGGGTACCCCACTGTACCCAACCAAATGTCCTGACCCTAAGACATATTCTGCATATGCAGATATAAAGCATTCCTGTTAGCAATGCTGAAAAAATGGGGAACACCCGGGGAACCTAATAAAGGATTTTTGTGCTGAAACCAGTAAATAAAACAATTGTATATTAAAAAGGCCATGTAGCGGATCAGAGACGGAAAATTCACTTTTGAACCAGAAAAAGAACCTGAAATTAGCAATACACATTAGCAATACAAACAGAATTCAGGAACCTGTATAATTATTTAGAAACCAGACAAATTACGAGTCCTAAGAGGCGTGGGTAGTACATTTAGTTCCCAAGGCCCTCCTGAATGGTGAGTGTTTCCTGCGACTGTTCGTTTCCCATATTGGTTCCAGACAAGCTGACCTTTGCGATGAGGGAAGGGAGTTTCTCGGACTTCCCGATCCCAGGACTTTCAATTGCAAATGCTGAAAAAGTTCATGCACCTCATCCACTGCTGAGATGGCGTATTGTTGCCCCAAATACATAAATGACAATCGGAAGGGTAAGCTCCTTTTGCATTTTATATCTAATTCGTGTAAAGATTGCAGATAGGATTTAAGTGCCTTCCGCTTCAGGAGTGTCTGTGGTGCCAAATCAGCAAATATTTGGTAGGTGTAAGAGCCAAATTCAAGATCTCTTTTGTGCCATATTGCTTTCATTATCGCCTTTTTGGTTTTGTAGAATGTAAGCTTGATAATGATATCCCTTTGTGGACCATCTGGTCGTTTAAGACTTAGGGATCTATGCATTCATGTACAAAAGCAGATAAATCAATAATTGACTCAGGGATAACTCTGATTCTGATATTGCTCTTCCTGCCTCTATTGGCCAAATCTTCCAGTTTAAGCAATGTTGATTGTAGTTCTGTCTAAAGAGATATAAGTTCACAGCCCATGTGAGTCAATCACAGTAATGGCATCATCCATCTTAGTCTCCAGCACATGTAGTGTCCTGGATTCGTCTTGATAAATTGTATGAGTGCTTGTATGTAGCTTGTGTGAGCCCAGATTTCAGCAGCTGCTTGAACAGCTCCAGCAGCTCACTATCCCTGCATGCAGTGTCTGCCTGCAACACAGGCTGAGAGGGAGCAGAGCCATCACTGAAGCTTTCATCGAAAAGATCTCCAGGAGAGGAAGGGGGAGGGGTCCTGAGAAGTTCCAGCCAGCATCTTGCCGTGAGACCGCATGGATACTGTGATCAGGCCTATTTCTCATGATTCATTGCCTGTTCCTGTACCACCATATAAGGCACTTCTGTAGAAAGTGATTAGCAATACAGTTGATTGCACAACTAGTTACAATCAACAATCATCCAATCCTGATTATGTGGCTGATGAAGATTCAGAACCAGAGCTTTTTTGCACAAGCATAGCTCAATGATCTTGTTTGTGATCTAAATCTGTCCAAAGACAGAAGCAAACCATTTCTTTTAGGCATAAGCAGAAGCACTTGCTTACAAAGAGTGTTAGTGTAACGCACTTGTTAAGGCGTTTTTTTGCTGATCCCAGATCAGTTTATCCCTCTCTATCGTGACCTCTGTTTTCAACGCTTTGGGAGCAGTGAATAACACACAAGCAGCTCAAGATGTTTCAAGGTAAGAAGCTTCAAGGTAAGGATGGAGCAAATATTGACCTACTGATAAGGAGGATATAACTAGTTTTGACAAAACTCAGTTATCTGCAAAATATAGCAAAAAACACAAAAACAACTTAAATTCAAAATTATATTCCTTACAGCACCGTAAAACACAAAATTATATCTTCACAACTTTCTTTACTAATGACTGCTCATTATGCTTTTACTTTGACAAACATTGACTGTTCCAGTTTGTCACAAGAGCATATGTTTTCTTCTGAATGGTGTCTCAAAAATAAAGCAAGGAATATTTACAGGTCCACAGATCAAATTTGTTTTGGAGGATGAAGGTATTAAAAATCTCTGTCAGCAGCTGAGCTAGAACCTTGGGGGACATTAAAATTGTTCTGTTAAAAGTATGATGGTGACTTTTCGGGGAGTCAGAAATGTAAAATGATCTGGGGGTTCCAGTAGATCATAGACTTAATAACAGCATGCAATGCCAAGCTGCAATATCTAAAGCTAGTAAAGTACTGTTTTTGTATTAAAAGAGGAATAGACTGCAGAGATGGAGACATAATCCTGCGCCTGTACAAAGCATTGGTCAGACCACATTTGGAATATGCAATCCAGTTTTGGGCACCAGAGAGTGCAGAGAAGGGCAACTAAACTAATAAATGGAACAGAGGAGCTCAGCTATGTGGAGATATTAGCTGAACTGAATCAATTCTCCGTTGAGACATTTAAGGAGGGATATGGTCACCCTGTAAAAAGCTGGATGTTTTTCTACAAGCACAGAGTAAAATTATTACTAGGCATAAGTGAGAAGGCCTCTGACAGTCTTGCGAAAAAATTTCCTCAAACTTTCGATGGGTCCGCAAAATTTCGGCGAACCAATTTCGGGAATTCTAATAAAGTAAATGGGCCGACTTTAAGCATTATTAGCAAAGCCCCTATACATGTTAGAACAACCAAATTTGCTGGGCATGTGTAGGAGAACAATTACAACAAGGGAAAAAAAAAGTTCCAAAAGACTTATGCCACCCATAAAGTTGTAGAGAAGTAACGCGGTGACATTAGGCAAAAGGATGGAGGACCAGAGACGGAGCGTAGGTGAGTGAGAACGGAGGGCCCTGAAATGGAGCGTGGACCGCATGGGTAACTTGCATCTAGAGCTAGGTGTAGTGCATCATCAATGCCACCCAGAAGTGTGTAATACAATTTTAGTGCATGGAGTACTTACAGGCGGCAGCAGCAAAAGAAGGGGGCGGGGGGCCCTAAGAGTGAGCGTGGACCGCATTGGTAACTGGCATCTAGAGCTGGGTGTAGTGCATCGTCAATGCCACCCAGAGGTGTGTAATAGTTTGGCTAGACGCAAATTGAGTTCAATGACTCTTTTGTTGGTTGGGCCCGTAGCCTGATGCCTTGCGCAGAACTCTGGTAGAGGGACTGGGAGCTAGGGGAGCTAAAGGGGTCACTGGACCCATCTTGTCAACACCGCCACCACCAGCCATAAAAGTGCCAACGTAATCGTGCACTATGCGCTTAATCTGTTCTCTGCATGCATGCCCCTGCACATGCATGCTACTGCTGCTGCCGCTACCGTAGATTACGGGGGAGGCAGTGTCGTCCTGAGCACCCTGTGTGGAATGTGGTATGCGGAACTCCTCACACAGCTGGTCGCATAGTAATTTGCTCAGACGGGCCACCTTTCTTCTTTCTTTCACCGGGTTGGGTAGAAACTGGGTGTGGGGCCCTGGGGCGTGACAGCACAAATGTGGATTGGACGGGTCCTGTTCTGCAGCCTCAACATGGTCTCCCTTATCATCATCATCATCATCATCATAATCATCTTCCTCCTCCTCTTCCTCCTCTTGGAACTCCTGATCCTGGCTAGTGCCCCTTCTTGTTCCTCCTGATGCTGGCTGTGCGCCATCGAGTGTAATGTCAACCTCATGTTCCTCCCCGCTTTCTTCCCCTCCTCTCCCATTGCCACTTTCCATCAGGCCACACAGGGTATTATCAACCAGAAAGATGATGGGTATGACGTCGTTCCAGCCTGACGACTCCCGGCTCAATGTTTGTGGTCTGCTCAAAAGAAGGCCAGTACCTTGCACAGCGTCTCCATCTAAAGCCACTGGTCACTGGTAAAATAGCTCAGTTGTGTGGCTGTACCAAGGGCCCCGCTGCCTCCATGCACCACGCTGACCACGCTGCTGCTTCAAAGTGAATAATGGGGAAGACAGTTTTCTATACGGACCATTTATATTTTTATACAGGGTAATCATATCCCCCCTTAAACATCTCTTCCCAAGGGAGAATAGATTCAGTTCAGCTAATCTCTCCACATAGCTGAGGTCCTCCAATCCTTTTATTAATTTAGTTGCCCTTCTCTGCACTCTCTCCAATTCAACAATGTCCTTTTTGTGAACCGGTGCCCAAAAGTGGACTGCATATTTCGGATGTGGTCTGACCAATGCTTTGTACAGGGGCAGGATAATGTCTCCATCTCTGCAGTCTATTCCTCTTTTAATACAAGAAAGTACTTTGCTAGCTTTAGATATTGCAGCTTGAAATTGCATGCTGTTATTAAGTCTATGATCTACCAGAACCCCCAGATCCTTTTCCATTTCTGACTCCCCCAAATATATTCCCCCTAGACAGTATGAAGCATTCATGTTGTTAGCTCCCAAGTGCATACTTTTACATGTATCTATATGTAATGTCATTTGCCACTTGGCTGCCCAATCAAACAGTACATCCAGGTCTGCTTGTAGATTATCGACATCCTGTATAGACTTAATTCCATTACATAGTTTGGTGTCATTTGGTGTCACAGAAATGATACTTTTAATCCCAAACGCTATATCATTTATGAAGATGTTAAACAGTAAAGGTCCCAACACTGAACCCTGGGGTACACCACTAATAACCCTAGACCATTCAGAGTATGAATCATTAATTACAACTCTCTGGATGCGATCTTTAAGCCAGTTCTCTATCCATTTACAGATTGACATTTCTAAACCTATAGACCCTAAATTGCATATTAACCGTCTGTGGGGTACAATGTCAAATGCTTTAGCAAAGTCCAAATACACTGCCCCTGATTCATCAATAAAATCCGCGCTCGCTGGAAGCGCGAAAGTACGCGCGGCCAGCGATCGCGGTTTACCGCGGTCCGGACTCGAGTGTGCTCGTACACGCGCCTCCTCACTGCCAGCCGGATTCCTGCCTTCATAATAATGAGCAATAGGGGGCGCGAATCTTCCAATTAAGGCGATTAGATTTCAGCTGCGAGATTAACCACCTTGCCGTTAAGCCCGACCTTCGTTCGGGCACAAAAACATTGCAAGGATGGTGAACCCCGAGATTTTTCCCATCCTTACTTACCTGGTCCCCCTGTGCTCATCCAGCGTCGTTTTCGTATTCCAGCGTCGTCCTCCGTCCAGCGTCGTCCGTCGATCTCCCTCTCCAGCGTCGGGTGCCAGCGGGACCGCCGCGAGCTTTTTCAGTTGCTGAATAGCGCGACGGCATACGATTTCGGATCGCGAATACGAATGCGCGAGCGATCATCCGATTCTGCTTGATGAATCAGGGGCACTATATCAACTGCTATTCCACTGTCTACCTGTTTACTTCCTCATAAAAAGAGAGTAAATTTGTTTGACAACTTTCTTCCTTGAAGCCATGCTGACTATAAATATAATATTTTTTTCTAACAGAAACTCCTCTATGTGGTTCTTTATCAAACTCTCTAAGACCTTTCCAAATATGGACGTTAAACTAACGGGTCTGTAGTTACCGGGTAATGGCTTTGCTCCATGGCAAGCTTATGCACGCTTGCTTGATAAATCAGGGCCATTGTATCCAGTGTCATCCAAGGCTTTGGTTTCTTACCAGAGTCGTGGGAGAGAAATCTTCATTGAGAGGGAGCTGGTTAATAATGACAGCAGGGTTTTTTTTCTTCCCGGCTGGTCACTCCAAGCCAGGGAGTCTGAGCTCTGTATCAGGCCACGTAGTACTTGCGGCCATCTCACTCATAGCCCTGCACAGGACTTTTAATCTTAGCAGGGAACTGAGGATTACAGTTTTGCAGCCTGGTTGATCTCCAGTGTCCAAGGAAACATTGGTTAAGTCATTTGCTCGGCCTTTATTTTTACTAGAGGGTCTTCCCCATACACCTGCAGTGGCCGCATTAGTCCTATCAACTCAAAAACCTTTTCCGGCAACCTGGTGGCTGTACTGCTTAACTTGTGCACTTTGCATGCTTGTTCCTTGCCACTGCAATCTGCCATCAAGGCCTGGAAATATTACTACAATTGTTTTCTTTTTATCCTGCGAATCCAATTGCTTTTACAAGTGGTGACTGATCTAACAGCGGTATACTTCTAATCTACTTGCCGTGTGCCGTGCTAAATTGTCAAGTCGCAAACAATCATCCAAACCCAAGGGGAAACCCTCACAAAAATCGAGGCAGTCATCGCCAATCCTTGCTCCTAAATCACCAGAATTACTGCCTTTGTCAACCTCACAGAAAACATCCTCTGATTTGTCTACATCTGAGCCCCCCGTCCTATCCCAGGGATTCATGGCCAGAGCAGTTGCAGACCTACTTATGCCCTACTTTGATTCGCTGCGACATGCCTTTAAAACCGCTGTCGCAAACATATTCTCCAACACTACGAGAATTGTTGAGTTGAAACAACATGTTAGCGATTTAGACGATCAACTTATTGAGGCTCAAGTTAAATTGAACCTGAAGACCAATCAAATAGCAACTATGGAGAAGAAATTGGAAGATTTGGAAAATCGTAACAGAAGGTCAAATCTGAGCTTCATAGGTATTCCTGAGGAATACAAAGGTCAGGACTTACAGAAATTTCTTTCAGTCAATCTCATGTTAAATCTCATCCTTACCCCTCTCACTGCTCGGAACATTGAGAGAGTGCACGGAATTGGGCCTGACCGTCTATCAGCAAGTCAAAGACCGAGACCGGTATCACAAAATTCTTTCACAGGATGGACAAGGACACAATACTAGCAGCCCACCACAGGCAGAGGGAGGTGAGAGTCAGTGAGGTGATTTTTAAGGACTTCTATTTGATGATCCACAGCAAGCCTTGAATTTCATACAGCAAGAAAAGCATCACACTCCATGATTTTTAGTCACTTCAGAAGACATATCTGTTTCACATAGTTGTGATGCCAACTGTACAAAGTTTAGGTACCAACCAACTGACAGAGCACCTACCTCGTAATTGTTAGGGATTTTGTGCAATTTATCATCGTAAATATTGTTTTTTCAAATGTTATTTACTGTTTATTTGCACTGATAATATGGTTCTTTGAATAATTTTTTTACTAATTATCCTGTCCTCTGACTGAGATACCTAGGCAGAGGACTTTAGGTAAAAAGTTAAAAATGAAAGAAAATGTATATTGTCATCTATTGTTAGAAATGTGGCATTGAGTGGTGTGGTTCCAACTACTTGGGATCGAGTTCTGTTTAGTTCATTTAACTAAGCCCTGGATAGAAATTACTAATACAATGTGGTTGGATTTATGTTGTTATGAGCTTAGCCACAGCTTGCTGGGACTGTGGCCTGTTCAAATAAAAAGAAATCTGAACAAATTATCCCCTCCTAGGTTATGACTGAGATCTTCCGAGCCCATACTACCTTAACCAAAATTGATTTTACACACTAAACCTAAATTTCTTATCCTGGAATATGACAGGGCTTAATAGCCGTTAAAAGTGGAAGAAAGTTTTAATTCATTTCAAGCATAAAATCCTTGATATCATTTTCCTACAGGAAACACATTGGAAAACTGGAGATACGGCATTTTATTTAAACACAATTATAGATGGGGGAATAAAGTAGGTTCATTATTAGCGAAACTTACTAGACCCCCATGAGCTAAACGTGTTATTCTTACAGTCAAAGACCCTCATTCTACAATTTCCTTTTCAGACCCAGTACAAATTGCCTATATTTTTGAGACCTTACATAAACAATTATACACAGCGCAACCATCATGCCCAGAACTTCTTGGCTAACTTTTACACAAGGCTAAGTTATCTAAGCTATCCTTAGACCGCAGGTAGCTCCTAGATAGACCAGTAACTGTTGAGGAAGTGCAAAAAACAATTAGTTTGATGGCGAATCATAAAACCCCTGGTCCAAATGGTTTTGCTGCCGAGTAATGGCTAATGCGGAAATTTCCCCAATATTGACAGAAGTCTATAGGCCTGATTTACAAGCAAATACGCGGAAGCTCGACGCGCGTATCTACGCGCTAATTTATGAGGCGTCTTTTCACGAGCCGGAGTCGGATGCTAGTATACTCTATACGCTTCACTTGCGAGCCGGATTTCGCCAATTAAGGTGATTAGTTTGCAGCTGCGTGATTAAGGAGGATTTGTTGAGCTCTGTCAATGGTGAGGTTATAGCAATTAATTCTCACACACCTGTTCCCTGTTCTGTGTGCATCTACTGTCCATTTCAGGTCACTTAATTAAAGTTACATTACAAATCAAATACTTAATCAATTGATTAATTAATTAGGGTCTTTAGTGCTTTTTTTTTTTGGGGGGGGGGGGGTAAGTGCTACATTTTTATGTTACATTATACTCCTTCCGAAAATTTCTTCATTTATAGTTAGATTTGTTGCAGTTGTTGTTTGATACTTTTTAGTTTGGTTGCAACACTGCTAACTAATTTATATCATACTATATATATATATATATATATATATATATATATATATATATATGTTGTGCATGTTTTGGTGTGTTTTTAATTTTTATATTAAGGAATTTTCAATGCTCCTGGTATTGTTGAATTTTACAACACATAGTCATTTTATATATATATATATATATATATATATATATATATATATATATATATATACACATATATATATATATTTATAGATATACGTTGAAGGCTATATGTCTATGTGTGTAGTCTATATATATATAGATTGTACTGTGAAGAATTGTAGTGTGCCATACATGTTCATGCTGTTATGCAAGTTAAACAATATATATTTTTCTTTCAATTAGTTTTATTAGGTTTTCAGAGAGAAAAAAAAAAATAACAGGTAAACATAACAAAAAGAATCAGATATACAACACATAAATCATGTCAAACATAACATTGTAGGCATCGAATTAACAGACATATAGTGCCAGGAAGCTGCATATACCCAAAAAATATGACAAAAAACAGAACAGTTCTAAAGGGATCATATAACACATAATAACCTGTACAAAAACAGCTGCTTATCTACTAGCAGAAGCGTACGGCATAAGGTGTTAACCAATATTCTTAAACAACAAGAAAAATAAAAACGAAGACAGACACATATAACAAAACAGCCCAGGGGAGAAGGGGGGATGGGAGGGGGGGAGGAATGTCGGATGATACAAAAATAAAAAAGATATATATTAACCCTCAATACCGGGGTTGTGTTCCAACCTGTAAGCCTGGAGACTAAATAAAATATGTATGAAATCGGGGAGAGTCTTTAAACCAGTCCCAAATGGACCAGGTAATTCTAAATTGTTCCAGTCGATTATCATCCTCCGCGACCAACATTTCCATATGGCGGATTTTTTCAAGTTCGGAAACCCAATTGGCTATAGAAGGAGCAGCAGATTGCTTCCACAATCTCGGAATAATAGCCCTTGCTGCCGTAAGAAAATGACGTAGGACCCCACATTTGATGGTTTTGAGCGAACCCGGAACCATGTTATCCAAGAGCTATATTGGGAGTATTGGATATGGTGGACCCAGTGCTGTCATTATGCATCTGAATAATCGTGTCCCAAAATCGATATATAAGTGGACACTCCCATCATATATGAAGCATTGTCCCTTTTTGTAAGTGGCATCGCCAACAACGATCAGATTGTGTAGGGGAGATTCTATGGAGATCCACAGGGCAATAATACCACCTGGATAGAATTTTGTAAGTAACCTCTTGAGCTCTACAGGTTAAGGCCAACTTATGCGTTAGGGTAAATGATTTTTCCCAATCATCCGCAGTTATGAGTCCAGTCAATTCCCTCTCCCAATATCTAGTGTATATAGGTGCAGAGGACTCAAAGTCCTGAGCAATTAGCTCATACAACCTGGACACAACATGAGAGGGGCGGTCAGGCGAGCCAACCAATTTCTCGAAAGCCGTTAAACTTCTATATAGGAATGATAAGTCAGTAAATGAAGCTACAAATGATGACAGTTGCCTGTATGAAAGCCAAGAAAGCAACTTGCTTCTGTTTGGGAGATTCAGGGAGGCTAGTGGGGGAACCCGACCATTATGTAATATACTCCTAAAATGACGACTGTCCGAGGCAGACCACGATAAAAATGAGGAGGTTCGCTTTGCCGGAGGGAACGCTGGATTATCGAATAGCGGTGTCATGGGTCCTGGATTCGTCGACAATTTGCCCGCTCTGAGGAGGATATCCCAATTATGTAATAAATCTAATGTAAGTGGGAGTAGAGAGTGGGCTGGTTGTAGCAACAACCGGTCCACCCATGGCAGGGACCGGAGGTTAACTGGAGATAGGCAATCTTCTAGCTGTACCCATTTCTTCATCTCCCTGTTGTGAAACCAGTCTATCAAACGCACTAAAACCGATGCCCTATAATAGGAAATAACATCCAGGGCCCCTGCACCTCCTCTACTTTTGGTCCTTGACAGGGTACTAAATGCCAGTCTAGGGCGTTTCTGTTGCCATACGAATTTTTAAAATAACCTATGAATTTTACGAAGATATGTAGTTGTCAAGAATATGGGGATTAAATCCATTTTAAGAGTGTTTATATGGGCGAACCAGGAGAGAGGCAAGGAATCATATTTCTGAAGGTCAGATTGAAGTTTACTTTACATTGAGGAATAATTAAGGGAGAACAATTTGGAGGGATCCGATGGGACCATTATACCCAGATATTTAATGGCATCAGAACAAATCCGGAAAGGCACATTAGAACACATAGCTGACATTTGAGTAGAGTCCAAGGTAACATTAAGAATTTCAGATTTGGAATAGTTGACCGTGAAATTACTATGTGTACCAAATTCATCAAGATCCTTCAGGATGGAAGGTATCGTGATATGAGGGGATGTTATATATATCAAGAGGTCATCTGCGTATAAAGAAATTTTATATTGTGTATCACCCACCTGGATCCCTTTTACATCTGGATTGTGGCGCAAGGCCACAGCCAAATGTTCCATAAATAAGGCATAAAGTATGGGGGAGAGAGGGCACCCCTGCCTCGTGCCATTACTAATTTGAAAAAAATCGGAGAGAGTGCCATTAGTCCGCACCCAAGCTCTGGGTGAAGAGTACAATGCTGCGATTCTAGAGACAGAACCGTTTCAGTGACTCCAAATATTGAGAAAGGGCCATTGTGGGTTGATGATTGGGAGCATAAAAAGAAGCCAATGTAAATTTCTTATCCCAGAAAGAAATTTTTAAAAACAAATACCTGCCCTGAGAATCAGAGCGAAAATCTAGTATCTGTACTGGTAACGATTTATGAAAAGCTATAGAAACTCCCTTAGTTCTAGATTCAGGATTGGAGCTATGGTACCACAGGGGATAGTAGTGATTGCAGAGAGAGGGAAGTCTAGTGGAATGAAAGTGGGTCTCCTGGAGGAGTAAAATATTGTCACGGTCCCTTCCATGACAGAAGTTTGAGGATCTGTCAGACTAGCTGCATGTGTGATTATCTGACAGCCTCTTTGGTTTTACTTGTTGCTGTGTTGTTGTTTGTAATGGCCACTCCCCTTGTATCAGGTGCAGCTGGGGCTCATTACTGCTCTTCCATTTAGTCTGGCCTCACACTTCATGCTGTGCGGTTAATATTCACTACTGGGGTGTGAATAGCTGGAGTGTCCTGCCATTCTGAGTTCCAATTGATTCCGCCCCACTCAAACAGAAATGTTTGTCACCTATGGTGAAGGACATTCATTTAAAAGTGGGTGATTCTCATCAAGAATCCATCTCCTGCTTTGTATTGGAGGGTCTGCCGGCTCCATTGGTGCGAGGTTTACCATGGTTAAGTCAACATAATCCTACTATTGATTGGCAAGCAAGGCAGATTCTTGATTGGAGTGATTATTGCATAGACAACTGTCTTAACACTTCGCTTTCTGTT
>NC_092865.1:74714944-74716382 GCF_032062135.1 Pyxicephalus adspersus | reverse complement strand
GGTTCCTGGGTATGAGTATCCCTACCTTCAGGGGATGCTCATATGGTTAGGAGTCAGGGCTGGATTAGGGTTTTGCAAGGGGTGACCATTCCCTTTTCCCTAGGTATTTGAGGCCTAGTAGTTTATACACCTTCCTGTTACCCTCTCCTCCCTGTCATTCATGACAAATATTCACCCGTGCTTTGTGTTGAGCATATAACAATTGAGAGTGTTTGTTCGGGCTATTTAAACCCTTTGCATTAAGGGTACGAATTTTCAATACATTTGCTGGGGTATGTACCGAGGACATTAAGGGAAAGGGGCATGGGAAGGGGCACCAGACGGGCAAGGCGACAATATATATTTTTAATATAAGGTATACTCGGTATATATGTAAATAAATATATGTTTAGCATTTTCATTGTTAGTAGATCATTTTGACTTAGGTAGGTGACTTTGAAAGTAGCGCGCAAGCCAAAAAAGTGTGGACACTCCTGTACTAAGGGGTTCAGCTATGTATTGTATGCAAAATGTATCGTTGAATGATGTTACAATCACATTTAGTTTGAAGAGGACATATCTATCATACCCAAGTAAGGTTACCCTGGAAGAGATGACCGGAAAGGAATGCAGGAATGCGGTCAACTCTTCCAAGCTTCAAAACAGGTTGGTGTAGGATAAGAGCATGTGGGATATTTTACTGTTCAAACAACCATTTTGAAAAAATTATTTTATGGATGTTTTTGTTTTGTAAAGGAGAACCAAGGATGTAAAGGAAAGCCGGCGGGGATGTTTTTAAACGTGAGACATTTGCCCTGATTCATCAATGAAATCCACGCTCGCTGGATGCGCGTACGTTCGCGCTTCCAGTGAGCCGGTTTCCCGCGGTCTGGAGTCGAGTGCGCTCGTACACTCGCCCCTCACTGCCAGCCGGATTCCTGCCTGATAATAATGAGCAATAGGGGTCGCGAATCTGCCAATTAAGGCCATTAGATTTCAGCTGCGCGATTAAGGAGGATCTGTTAAGCTGTCAATGATGAGATCATAGCAATTAATTAGCGCACACCTGCTCTCTGTTCTGTGCGTATCTACAGTCTATTACAGGTCAATTAGAATCTTTAATGCTTCACCTTCTTTTGGGTAAGTACTACTTTTTTAGGTTAAATTGTACTCATTCACAAAATAATTAATTTATTGTTACATTTGTTTGTAACTGTTTTTATACTTTTTGGTTTGCTTTGCAACACTGCAAACTAATTGAGATCAAGCTGTATATATACTAGTAAGCGCTTCATAATTTGTCATCTCACAATAGTATGAATTGTAAAAAATTGTCACCAAGTATTTGTGATCTAATTAAAATATCATTGTAGTTTGGCTTGATAGAAATGAAATAATTGAAAAAAGGATTATTGTCAAAGGTGGTTTAAAAAAACATTTAGTGATTTCACTTGTGTAT